>NC_091470.1:360834810-361006372 GCF_036971445.1 Narcine bancroftii | reverse complement strand
TGAAGTAACCATTTGTCTTGGTGAATTTCTATTGCTGCTGGGTTTTGGGGGTCCTCTGGACTCATAACTGAAAAGTTGCAAAGAGGCTTGGACAGCTTAGGAGAGGGGGCAAAGAAATGGAAGATGAGATACTATGTTGAGAAATGTACAGTTGTGCATTTTACAAGAGGAAATAAACAGGCAGATTTTTTTTTGGAGGGGGAGAAAATTCAAAATTCGAAAATGCAAAGGGACTTGGAGTCCTCGTGCAGTATAACCTAAAGGTTAACCATTAGGTTTGAACAACAGTAAAGAAAGCAAATGTTGGCATTCATTTCAAGAGGAATACTGTATAAGTGTAAAGTGGTGTTGATGAGGCTCTATGGGGCACTGGTGAGATGTCATTTGGAGTAACTGTGTTGGAGACAGTACAGAGAAGATTTACCAGGATGATTCCTGGAACACAAGGGCTAACATGTGAGGAATGTTTGTGGCTCTTGGACTGTATTCATAGGAATATAGAAGAATAAGAAGGGATCTCATTGAAACATTTTGAATAATGAATGGATTGGACAGAGTAGATGTGAATAAAATGTATTGCTTGGTGGGTGAATCCAGGTAAGAGGGCACAGTTTTAGAATTATAACCCCAGAGGGTTGTGGATTTGAGGAATTCATTGCCACAAACAGCTGTGGAGGCCCGATCATTGGGGGAGTTTAAGGGGGAGATCGATAGGTATCTAATTAGTCAGGATATCAAGGGATATGGGGAAAAGACCAGAATTTGGAACTAAATGTGATAGCAATTTAGCTCAGGGGGGAATTTGTGGAGAAGATTTGATGAGCTGAATGGTTCCTTTGTCTTGAGATCTTGTGACCTCATTGTCTGCATCAAATTCCATCTGCCATTTTCAGCCCATTTTTCCAGCTGGTCCAGATCCTCATGGTCCACAATGCCTCCATTCTTTGTCATCTGAAAACTTGTTGATCCAATTTATCACATTATAATTGGCATAGATGACAAACATTGATCCTGACTAACCTCCTGCGTGGGACCTTGTCAAAGACCTTACTCAAGTCCACGTACACAACATCCACAGCCTTCCCATCATCAACTTTCCTGATAACCTGCTCAAAATAAAACTACAAGATTGTTTAAACATGACCTCTTCTTTCCAATAAATTTCCCATCACTGATATTCAAGTCATTGACCTGCTTTTTTTTTTAAACCCCTGGTTTGTTCTTGCTGCCCTTCTAACATTAAAAACACAACACAAGCTATTCTCCATTCATGTACTATCTCAGCTGTGACCAACAAAATTGCAAAAATATCTACCAGCAATCTCCTTCCATGCTTCTGATGTTATACATGTTGGGGACTGATCTGCACAATTCTTAGTTTCCTTGAAAACTGTATGGCATTAGCAAAACCTGCAATGACAAGGTAAATATTTATATTGCTCCTAGACTTTGTTTTATTTTAGTTTTATGCTTTTATTTCAGTTAATGGGTTTTAATCAACATGCTTTAGATGTTTTTTTTATATATTTATTTTCATTGTTTAAAAATTCCATCAAAAGTCGGAGATATTCAAATACTTAAAAACCAATGACAATACTCCATTCCCCACAATGCTTAGCCTTCTGTCAAAGGCAGCCTGTGACCCCTACATTACAGGTGCAGATTCACCATGATCTCATTGAATGGTGGAGCAGGCTTGATTGTCCGGATCGTCTACTCTTGCCCATATTTCTGATGTTATGTCTTTTCTATGCGGTATGATTCTAAAACAAAAGACTCACGCTCTAAAATGCAAAAGCAAAAAAGTGTGGTTAAAGGATGTGGGCAGATGAAGGATTCCGTGTAATGAATGAGACGCTGGTAAGCTGTGTTATCAGGGGTAACAAAAATAGTGAGAAAAACCAAACCTGCAGATGCTGAAACATTGAGTGAACAGAGAGTTGAGCAGGTCAAGCAGCATCCATGGACCCTTCATGTGCTGAAACAAATTCATTTGCCCAGGGCTATTCATCTGCATCTATATTCTGTTGATGAGTAATTTAAGGAACTTCATCTTTCAGATTTATTGTCAGAGAACATACAACACATATAATCCTGAGATTCTCTTTCCTGCAGGTAAGGCATAATTACCACTTATTGACAGTATTAAAAACTGACTCAATGTATACATGTAAACAGCTGTGTAACTGGTTAGATCTTCCAGAGGAATTATGGGAAAAGATCTTTGGACTGGTTAACATCTCTTCAATAGGCACTCAACATTCTTTGATTCAGTTTAAAGTTGTACATCAGGCTCATATGTTGAAAGACAAATTGGCCTGTATTTTTTCTAATGTTAGTCCTCTTTGTGAAAGATGTAAATCAGAAATGGCTTCTCTAACTCATGTCCTATGTTGGAGAGGTATTGGATTGATATTTTTAAGACTTTTTGTCAGCTATACTGGATATCAGTTTGCAACCTAACCTATTGACTGCTCTTTTTGGAATTATACTTCAGAAGTGGGACAAGTTCCCACTTACACATTTTCTACACTGATGGCTAGAAGAGCTATCTTATTTAAATGGAAAGATTCTAATCCAAATTATGTCATGTTTAAGTTTAGAGAAAGTTAGGAGTAACTCTTCACTCTTTATTTTGGGGGGGGGGGGTTTAGACTAACTTTAAGCTAGGTCATTAATGTTGTGTACTAATTTGGGGGGGGGGGGTTTAGTTTATTTAGTCTGCCGATGTAGTATTGTAATTTTTATTATCTTATGTTTAATATTTTTACTGGAACTTTCTATTTTATTCATGTTATAAAATCTTAAATAAAGTTTTTAAAAAAAAAGAGAAAGTTAGGAGTCCTACATTTGATACTTCTGTTAAATTTGAAGAGACTTGGTGACCTTTTATAAATTACTTCTACATGACTTAGTTAATATAATTATTTTCCCTTCTGTACTACATTTTATTTCCTCTATCTTTGTTGGTGAAGACCAGACAATTAAATTTTATTAATAAATTCTTAGGGTAGGCTGCCCAGCCTTTTCTTTTTTTAAAGATTAGGTGGGTTTTTGTAATAAAAAAATGTTTATTTTTTTGAAGATTTCACTTTGAGAAGATAAGAACATATTTGTTAATTGTGGTGTAATACAATGTTTTTTTTCATAGGATGCCATATAGTGATATTTTTTCCCTCTTTTGATTATGTACTCCTATTCTCCTCATGTATTATTTACCTATAAAATGATTAATAAGACTGAAAATGAAAGAATGTACACATGTAAACAAGTAAAGATGTGCAATTCAAAGATAGAAAAAAAATCAATGAAGTGCCAAAGTAAGAGTCCTTAAACGAGTCCCTGATTGTGTTTGTTCTTGAGAAGTCTGATGGTGGAGGAGGGGGACCAGCTGTTCCTGAACTTAGTGGTGCACCAACTTTACAATGTAACCCAATTGTTGCTAATTTGAAGTAAAGGGACAAAATTTCACTTCCCTGTCCTTAAGGATTCGATATTGTTACTGCAAAACTGGGAAATACGTGGAAGTCCAAATAAACTGAACAGAGATTTAAGATATGAATGCTCAGGAGGTCAAAAGGAACTTAAAGATTTTAAGTTCAGAGCCTGATGTATTTTAGATAAATAGGGATGATGGGAAAGTAGTTGATGTTATATAAAGATAAGAAAGATAAAATTTTAAATGAATTTTACACAACATGGATGATGGGAAACTAGGTTAAAAAAAAATCATCTACTCTCAGCTCAAGGTAACAAGGCTTACTTGCACGTTTCATGAACCAATTTGGGAAAGGTCGGATGGAAGACAATCATAAAATCTAAAGGTATGTGAGAAGTGGTCAGACTCTCAAATTGAATAAAACAATTCAGCAAGGTTACAAACAGAATTAAAATTCAAATCAAACCCATTTTTATTAAAAAAAGACATTCATTTCGGCTCATGTGCCACCCAATTACACCAAATGACCTACAACCCTGGTATGTTTTTTAACAGTGGGAAGAAACCAGAGCATCCAGAGAAAACCACGCAGACATGGGGAGAACATACACACTATTTATCACAGTGCCAGATTTGAACACCAGTCCTGATCGCTGGTGCCATAATGACATTGTGCTAACCGCTACACTAACCAGGCCACCCAAATGCTACAAATACTCAGATCAAGTAGCAGCTATAGAAAGAGAAACAAAGTTAATATTTCAGGTCAAAAACCCTTCATCAAGTTTGGCAATATGCGAGAGAACAAGTTAGAAAACTATTACAGATAGATAACCTCACATCAGAATTGGCCGGAACAGAAAGTAGTGGTACTGAGTTTATCCATTGCAATTCAGCATTCAAGGGGGAGAATTCCACAATAAATATAAATCAAAGAATGTATAAATTTGAAATATAAACAGAAAATGCTGCAAACACTCAGGTCAGACTGCATAGTGAATAGAAATAATTTATATATATTCAAAACCCTTTATCGGGCCACAATATTGGACCAACAGTGAATAAACAGCAGTAAATGACAAAACACAGAATTTAGACAGGAAATCAGAGAAGACTGTGTACCTACAACGCTGTGATACTTGGATAGCAAAAGATCAGAACTCCAAGGAGTACAGTCCAAGAGCAGTGGTTTTCAAGATAAATAGGCCAAGATGGAAAATCCCAACATTTGTCTGTACCAGCAAGTGCCTGGAACAATGAAAAAGAACGTAGGGTTTGCCACAATCAGGGTACAGGTTCCTGGGGTACAATAGACAGGGTGCAGGTAGGATGTCACAATATACATTGAAAGGATAATCTATTATTTGTACTTCAATTATCCCTTTCAGAAAAGAATATTATATTGTCATTTACTTTTGTTCTGGAAGAACAACGTCCACAATCACACCTGGTTATTATATAAACAGGTACAATTACAATGTTGAAAAGACATTTACACAAGTTGATGGATATGAAACGTTGATGGAAAAGTTGATGGAAAAACAACCACCTGAAGAAACACACAAAGATCAACGTGTACAGAGCCGTTGTCATACCCACGCTCCTGTTCGACTCCGAATCATGGGTCCTCTACCGGCATCACCTACAGCTCCTAGAACGCTTCCATCAGCGCTGTCTCCGCTCCATCCTCAACATTCATTGGAATGACTTCATCACCAACATCGAAGTACTCGAGATGGCAGAGTCCGCAAGCATCGAATCCATGCTGCTGAAGACTCAACTGTGCTGGGTGGGTCACGTCTCCAGAATGGAGGACCATCGCCTTCCCAAGATTGTGTTCTATGGCGAGCTCTCCACTGGCCACCGAGACAGAGATGCACCAAAGAAGAGGTACAAGGACTGCTTAAAGAAATCTCTTGGTGCCTGCCCCATTGACCACTGCCAGTGGGCTGATATCGCCTCCAACCATGCATCTTGGCGCCTCACAGTTCAGCGGGCAGCAACTTCCTTTGAAGAAGACCGCAGAGCCCACCTCAATGACAAAAGAGAAAGGAGGAAAAACCCAACACCCAACCCCAACCGACCAATTTTCCCTTGCAACCGCTGCAACCGTGCCTGCCTGTCCCGCATCGGACTTGTCAAATGTGGACATACCCCTCCATAAATCTTCGTCCCTGAAGCCAAGCCAAAGAAAGAACGAAAAGCATACGAAAAATAGCGCACTGCCGGTGCGGACCAAGGGAGTGGAGACACCATAGTCCCCGAAGGGTCCTACTGCCCAGTCCAACTGCCAACAACTCCAAACAGGCTTTAAATGGTTCATTAAAGGAGCCGACAGTTTTTAAATTAAAATCCTGAGAATACAGGGTCTGGGCCCAAGAAGGTAGTGACTGTGCTTGATGGTGGCTTCGAGGGGTTGCAGACACTGGGAGAGCAGTGGACCAGCACAGAGGTCCAGTAATGAAGAGAACACCCACCTTTGAGAAGGAGAAGCAGAAGAGGTGACCCCCAAGTAAGGTGATCACAGTGATGGACCAGTGAGGTGCTCTGCAGTTAGACTCACACAAGGCGACATGTTGCAGACTTGAGGGCAAGGAACCCACACAGGCTGTGGGCGACCCGTGGTCAAAGGAATCACACCAAGCTACTGGCTGCTGGAGACTGGCTCGTTAGAACCAGGATTCGAGAGGGTTCTGACATCAAGAAGGGCTCCCAATGAAGGCTTCCTCATTGGATCTGGTCTTGGGTGGCCAATATTTTGAACTGAACTGGAGTCATGTGCAGCTGCAGGAACGCTGAAGGCAAATCCACAGACCATCAGTGTCTTTGAGGGGACTCTCTTTTAAAACCCAACACCCAACCCCAACCAACCAATTTTCCCCTGCAACTGTGTCTGCCTGTCCCGCCTGCAGCTGACGTGGACATTACCCTTCCATAAATCTTCGTCCACGAAGCCAAGCCAAAGAGAAGAGAAGAAAGGGTGCCAGATAAAAACTAATGACAAATCTTTACGTCTTAAAGGGAATTTTGTGCAATATGACATTAGTATTTATGACATGACAATATATGGTTTCTGATCTGTATGATTTGGTGTAATATGGGAAAAATTCAGCCAATTTGGATGAGCTTAGGGAGACAATTTGGTTGGCATGGACAAGTTGGGACACAGGGTCTGTTTTCATGCTGTAAAATCCTGACATGGGATCAAGAGTAAGATGCATCAATGTACTTATGACAGTTTGGTTCACAGTGATGTAATGATCAGATGAAACTTAATCCAATGTGCATTTGTTCAACAAGAAAGATTTAGCAGAATAAACTCAAAAATTTGATTCCTGGAATTTTCCATGGGGAAATAAAAGTCACAGATAATCAATTATTCTGTAAAGAGGAAGGACTTTTCCCAGTACAAACTGCAAATGCCACAAAATGTTTCTGTCAGTTCTATAGAAATACAAACTAAACCAAACAAAATATTTCAAAAAAGTAAAAACACAGAAATAACAAAGGAACTTAGCAAGTCCTGCAGTGTCAACAAGGGGAATCCTGTCCTTGTTGCATGTGGGGGCAGAGGGGACCAGGATAGATGTGCAAAGTAATTTGTTTAGGCTTAAATCTAGGCTGGGGTATCGACCGATGGAATACTGATGGGGTGGGGGGTGTAAAATGGGAAAGAATGGAGCCTTAATGCAAGGCTGTTACACTAACTACAATAACTGCATTATAAAAACACAAACAAGAATAATGCAGGCACTGGAAATCTGGAATTAAAAAGTGTATTCTGGAAATATTCAGTAGGTCAGGCCGCACTGTTGAGAGAGTGAACATTTCACATCCAAGACACTGCAACAGAACTGGTTAAATCTGACGAGAAACACAACTTTTTCCCGTTTTCATGGATACAATCTGACCCAAGCATTATACAATTTTTTTGAGCAGACCAAGAAGTGCTGAAGAAACTCAGGTCAGACAGCATCCATGATTAGAAATGGTCAGTCAATATTTCAGGTTTGAGCCTTTTCTCAAGGATGTGCTTCTCTACAATTTTCCGGTCACCAAGACTTTTCAAGTCAAGTTTATTATCATCTGATTGCACAAGTATAACCCAACAAAATATTTTCCCGTCCTCAGTGAAAAACATGCACAACCAGGAAAGAGATATAGGAGTATCCAGAGGTAGCACCACCAGGCTAAGTAACAGCATTTTCCCACAGTCAGTGAGAACACTGAACAACCAAAGGAACTGCTCACACTAACCCTCCAAGACTCTTAGATTCATTAAACAATATTTATTTATTGGCATGTCCTGAATATATATATATATTACATCTGATTGTGTCTGCATGTTTTGCACCGAGGACCAGAGGACACTGTTTTGTCAAGTTGTGCTTTTACAATCAGATGACAATAAACTTGACATGACATAACACACATGCTCGAAAAATATTCATAGTAAAGCACTTAACTTCCTATAAATTGCTGAGAAAAAGACAATATTCTACTGTCAGACAGAACATTCCCTCAAGCCAACATATCCATGCTGACCAAATTAGTATTCGGAGCTAGTTCCATTTGCCTGCAGTTGGTTCACATTCTTCTAAACCTTCTCCATGTATGTATCTCCAAATATCGATTGAGCATCTATGTCATCCCTGTTTCCCTCCCTACTTCAATGAGTGGAAAGGGATGGCTCTGTGAGCTTAAATGCCACAACACGTGACAATCAGCAGTGAAACACGGCATACACCGCAGTTGAAGTGAAAACACAGTGCTGGAGAAACCAGCAGATCAAACAGTGTACTTTATATTGCCAAGTTAAAATACAGAAAACACAGTGCTGGAGAAACCAGCAGATCAAACAGTGTACTTTATATTGCCAAGATAAAAGTACAGAAAACACAGTGCTGGAGACACCAGCAGATCAAACAGTGTACTTTATATTGCCAAGATAAAGGTACAGAAAACACAGTGCTGGAGAAACCCAGCAGATCAAACAGTGTACTTTATATTGCCAAGATAAAGGTACAGAAAACACAGTGCTGGAGAAACCCAGCAGATCAAACAGTGTACTTTATATTGCCAAGATAAAGGTACAGAAAACACAGTGCTGGAGAAACCCAGCAGACCAAACAGTGTACTTTATATTGCCAAGATAAAGGTACAGAAAACACAGTGCTGGAGAAACCCAGCAGATCAAACAGTGTACTTTATATTGCCAAGATAAAGGTACAGAAAACACAGTGCTGGAGAAACCCAGCAGACCAAACAGTGTATTTTATATTGCCAAGATAAAGGTTCAGAAAACACAGTGCTGGAGAAACCCAGCAGATCAAACAGTGTACTTTATATTGCCAAGTTAAAATACAGAAAACACAGTGCTGGAGAAACCAGCAGATCAAACAGTGTACTTTATATTGCCAAGATAAAAGTACAGAAAACACAGTGCTGGAGAAACCAGCAGATCAAACAGTGTACTTTATATTGCCAAGATAAAGGTACAGAAAACACAGTGCTGGAGAAACCCAGCAGACCAAACAGTGTACTTTATATTGCCAAGATAAAGGTACAGAAAACACAGTGCTGGAGAAACCCAGCAGATCAAACAGTGTACTTTATATTGCCAAGATAAAGGTACAGAAAACACAGTGCTGGAGAAACCCAGCAGACCAAACAGTGTATTTTATATTGCCAAGATAAAGGTTCAGAAAACACAGTGCTGGAGAAACCCAGCAGATCAAACAGTGTACTTTATATTGCCAAGTTAAAATACAGAAAACACAGTGCTGGAGAAACCAGCAGATCAAACAGTGTACTTTATATTGCCAAGATAAAAGTACAGAAAACACAGTGCTGGAGAAACCAGCAGATCAAACAGTGTACTTTATATTGCCAAGATAAAGGTACAGAAAACACAGTGCTGGAGAAACCCAGCAGACCAAACAGTGTATTTTATATTGCCAAGATAAAGGTTCAGAAAACACAGTGCTGGAGAAACCCAGCAGATCAAACAGTGTACTTTATATTGCCAAGTTAAAATACAGAAAACACAGTGCTGGAGAAACCAGCAGATCAAACAGTGTACTTTATATTGCCAAGATAAAAGTACAGAAAACACAGTGCTGGAGAAACCAGCAGATCAAACAGTGTACTTTATATTGCCAAGATAAAGGTACAGAAAACACAGTGCTGGAGAAACCCAGCAGACCAAACAGTGTACTTTATATTGCCAAGATAAAGGTACAGAAAACACAGTGCTGGAGAAACCCAGCAGATCAAACAGTGTATTTTATATTGCCAAGATAAAGGTTCAGAAAACACAGTGCTGGAGAAACCCAGCAGATCAAACAGTGTACTTTATATTGCCAAGTTAAAATACAGAAAACACAGTGCTGGAGAAACCAGCAGATCAAACAGTGTACTTTATATTGCCAAGATAAAAGTACAGAAAACACAGTGCTGGAGAAACCAGCAGATCAAACAGTGTACTTTATATTGCCAAGATAAAGGTACAGAAAACACAGTGCTGGAGAAACCCAGCAGACCAAACAGTGTATTTTATATTGCCAAGATAAAGGTTCAGAAAACACAGTGCTGGAGAAACCCAGCAGATCAAACAGTGTACTTTATATTGCCAAGTTAAAATACAGAAAACACAGTGCTGGAGAAACCAGCAGATCAAACAGTGTACTTTATATTGCCAAGATAAAAGTACAGAAAACACAGTGCTGCAGAAACCAGCAGATCAAACAGTGTACTTTATATTGCCAAGATAAAGGTACAGAAAACACAGTGCTGGAGAAACCCAGCAGACCAAACAGTGTATTTTATATTGCCACGATAAAGCTTCAGAAAACACAGTGCTGGAGAAACCCAGCAGATCAAACAGTGTACTTTATATTGCCAAGTTAAAATACAGAAAACACAGTGCTGGAGAAACCAGCAGATCAAACAGTGTACTTTATATTGCCAAGATAAAAGTACAGAAAACACAGTGCTGGAGAAACCAGCAGATCAAACAGTGTACTTTATATTGCCAAGATAAAGGTACAGAAAACACAGTGCTGGAGAAACCCAGCAGATCAAACAGTGTACTTTATATTGCCAAGATAAAAGTACAGAAAACACAGTGCTGGAGAAACCAGCAGATCAAACAGTGTACTTTATATTGCCAAGATAAAGGTACAGAAAACACAGTGCTGGAGAAACCAGCAGATCAAACAGTGTACTTTATATTGCCAAGATAAAGGTACAGAAAACACAGTGCTGGAGAAACCCAGCAGATCAAACAGTGTACTTTATATTGCCAAGATAAAGGTACAGAAAACACAGTGCTGGAGAAACCCAGCAGACCAAACAGTGTATTTTATATTGCCAAGATAAAGGTTCAGAAAACACAGTGCTGGAGAAACCCAGCAGATCAAACAGTGTACTTTATATTGCCAAATTAAAATACAGAAAACACAGTGCTGGAGAAACCAGCAGATCAAACAGTGTACTTTATATTGCCAAGATAAAGGTACAGAAGACACAGTGCTGGAGAAACCAGCAGATCAAACAGTGTACTTTATATTGCCAAGATAAAGGTACAGAAAACACAGTGCTGGAGAAACCCAGCAGATCAAACAGTGTACTTTATATTGCCAAGATAAAAGTACAGAAAACACAGTGCTGGAGAAACCAGCAGATCAAACAGTGTACTTTATATTGCCAAGATAAAGGTACAGAAAACACAGTGCTGGAGAAACCAGCAGATCAAACAGTGTACTTTATATTGCCAAGATAAAGGTACAGAAAACACAGTGCTGGAGAAACCCAGCAGATCAAACAGTGTACTTTATATTGCCAAGATAAAGGTACAGAAAACACAGTGCTGGAGAAACCCAGCAGATCAAACAGTGTACTTTATATTGCCAAGATAAAGGTACAGAAAACACAGTGCTGGAGAAACCCAGCAGATCAAACAGTGTACTTTATATTGCCAAGATAAAGGTACAGAAAACACAGTGCTGGAGAAACCCAGCAGACCAAACAGTGTACTTTATATTGCCAAGATAAAGGTACAGAAAACACAGTGCTGGAGAAACCCAGCAGATCAAACAGTGTACTTTATATTGCCAAGATAAAGGTACAGAAAACACAGTGCTGGAGAAACCCAGCAGACCAAACAGTGTATTTTATATTGCCAAGATAAAGGTTCAGAAAACACAGTGCTGGAGAAACCCAGCAGATCAAACAGTGTACTTTATATTGCCAAATTAAAATACAGAAAACACAGTGCTGGAGAAACCAGCAGATCAAACAGTGTACTTTATATTGCCAAGATAAAGGTACAGAAAACACAGTGCTGGAGAAACCCAGCAGATCAAACAGTGTACTTTATATTGCCAAGATAAAGGTACAGAAAACACAGTGCTGGAGAAACCCAGCAGATCAAACAGTGTACTTTATATTGCCAAGATAAAGGTACAGAAAACACAGTGCTGGAGAAACCCAGCAGATCAAACAGTGTACTTTATATTGCCAAGATAAAGGTACAGAAAACACAGTGCTGGAGAAACCCAGCAGACCAAACAGTGTACTTTATATTGCCAAGATAAAGGTACAGAAAACACAGTGCTGGAGAAACCCAGCAGATCAAACAGTGTACTTTATATTGCCAAGATAAAAGTACAGAAAACACAGTGCTGGAGAAACCAGCAGATCAAACAGTGTACTTTATATTGCCAAGATAAAGGTACAGAAAACACAGTGCTGGAGAAACCCAGCAGACCAAACAGTGTACTTTATATTGCCAAGTTAAAATACAGAAAACACAGTGCTGGAGAAACCAGCAGATCAAACAGTGTACTTTATATTGCCAAGATAAAAGTACAGAAAACACAGTGCTGGAGAAACCAGCAGATCAAACAGTGTACTTTATATTGCCAAGATAAAGGTACAGAAAACACAGTGCTGGAGAAACCCAGCAGACCAAACAGTGTACTTTATATTGCCAAGATAAAGGTACAGAAAACACAGTGCTGGAGAAACCCAGCAGATCAAACAGTGTATTTTATATTGCCAAGATAAAGGTTCAGAAAACACAGTGCTGGAGAAACCCAGCAGATCAAACAGTGTACTTTATATTGCCAAGTTAAAATACAGAAAACACAGTGCTGGAGAAACCAGCAGATCAAACAGTGTACTTTATATTGCCAAGATAAAAGTACAGAAAACACAGTGCTGGAGAAACCAGCAGATCAAACAGTGTACTTTATATTGCCAAGATAAAGGTACAGAAAACACAGTGCTGGAGAAACCCAGCAGACCAAACAGTGTATTTTATATTGCCAAGATAAAGGTTCAGAAAACACAGTGCTGGAGAAACCCAGCAGATCAAACAGTGTACTTTATATTGCCAAGTTAAAATACAGAAAACACAGTGCTGGAGAAACCAGCAGATCAAACAGTGTACTTTATATTGCCAAGATAAAAGTACAGAAAACACAGTGCTGCAGAAACCAGCAGATCAAACAGTGTACTTTATATTGCCAAGATAAAGGTACAGAAAACACAGTGCTGGAGAAACCCAGCAGACCAAACAGTGTATTTTATATTGCCACGATAAAGCTTCAGAAAACACAGTGCTGGAGAAACCCAGCAGATCAAACAGTGTACTTTATATTGCCAAGTTAAAATACAGAAAACACAGTGCTGGAGAAACCAGCAGATCAAACAGTGTACTTTATATTGCCAAGATAAAAGTACAGAAAACACAGTGCTGGAGAAACCAGCAGATCAAACAGTGTACTTTATATTGCCAAGATAAAGGTACAGAAAACACAGTGCTGGAGAAACCCAGCAGATCAAACAGTGTACTTTATATTGCCAAGATAAAAGTACAGAAAACACAGTGCTGGAGAAACCAGCAGATCAAACAGTGTACTTTATATTGCCAAGATAAAGGTACAGAAAACACAGTGCTGGAGAAACCAGCAGATCAAACAGTGTACTTTATATTGCCAAGATAAAGGTACAGAAAACACAGTGCTGGAGAAACCCAGCAGATCAAACAGTGTACTTTATATTGCCAAGATAAAGGTACAGAAAACACAGTGCTGGAGAAACCCAGCAGACCAAACAGTGTATTTTATATTGCCAAGATAAAGGTTCAGAAAACACAGTGCTGGAGAAACCCAGCAGATCAAACAGTGTACTTTATATTGCCAAATTAAAATACAGAAAACACAGTGCTGGAGAAACCAGCAGATCAAACAGTGTACTTTATATTGCCAAGATAAAGGTACAGAAGACACAGTGCTGGAGAAACCAGCAGATCAAACAGTGTACTTTATATTGCCAAGATAAAGGTACAGAAAACACAGTGCTGGAGAAACCCAGCAGATCAAACAGTGTACTTTATATTGCCAAGATAAAAGTACAGAAAACACAGTGCTGGAGAAACCAGCAGATCAAACAGTGTACTTTATATTGCCAAGATAAAGGTACAGAAAACACAGTGCTGGAGAAACCAGCAGATCAAACAGTGTACTTTATATTGCCAAGATAAAGGTACAGAAAACACAGTGCTGGAGAAACCCAGCAGATCAAACAGTGTACTTTATATTGCCAAGATAAAGGTACAGAAAACACAGTGCTGGAGAAACCCAGCAGATCAAACAGTGTACTTTATATTGCCAAGATAAAGGTACAGAAAACACAGTGCTGGAGAAACCCAGCAGATCAAACAGTGTACTTTATATTGCCAAGATAAAGGTACAGAAAACACAGTGCTGGAGAAACCCAGCAGACCAAACAGTGTACTTTATATTGCCAAGATAAAGGTACAGAAAACACAGTGCTGGAGAAACCCAGCAGATCAAACAGTGTACTTTATATTGCCAAGATAAAGGTACAGAAAACACAGTGCTGGAGAAACCCAGCAGACCAAACAGTGTATTTTATATTGCCAAGATAAAGGTTCAGAAAACACAGTGCTGGAGAAACCCAGCAGATCAAACAGTGTACTTTATATTGCCAAATTAAAATACAGAAAACACAGTGCTGGAGAAACCAGCAGATCAAACAGTGTACTTTATATTGCCAAGATAAAGGTACAGAAAACACAGTGCTGGAGAAACCCAGCAGATCAAACAGTGTACTTTATATTGCCAAGATAAAGGTACAGAAAACACAGTGCTGGAGAAACCCAGCAGATCAAACAGTGTACTTTATATTGCCAAGATAAAGGTACAGAAAACACAGTGCTGGAGAAACCCAGCAGATCAAACAGTGTACTTTATATTGCCAAGATAAAGGTACAGAAAACACAGTGCTGGAGAAACCCAGCAGACCAAACAGTGTACTTTATATTGCCAAGATAAAGGTACAGAAAACACAGTGCTGGAGAAACCCAGCAGATCAAACAGTGTACTTTATATTGCCAAGATAAAGGTACAGAAAACACAGTGCTGGAGAAACCCAGCAGACCAAACAGTGTATTTTATATTGCCAAGATAAAGGTTCAGAAAACACAGTGCTGGAGAAACCCAGCAGATCAAACAGTGTACTTTATATTGCCAAATTAAAATACAGAAAACACAGTGCTGGAGAAACCAGCAGATCAAACAGTGTACTTTATATTGCCAAGATAAAAGTACAGAAAACACAGTGCTGGAGAAACCAGCAGATCAAACAGTGTACTTTATATTGCCAAGATAAAGGTACAGAAAACACAGTGCTGGAGAAACCCAGCAGACCAAACAGTGTATTTTATATTGCCAAGATAAAGGTTCAGAAAACACAGTGCTGGAGAAACCCAGCAGATCAAACAGTGTACTTTATATTGCCAAGTTAAAATACAGAAAACACAGTGCTGGAGAAACCAGCAGATCAAACAGTGTACTTTATATTGCCAAGATAAAAGTACAGAAAACACAGTGCTGGAGAAACCAGCAGATCAAACAGTGTACTTTATATTGCCAAGATAAAGGTACAGAAAACACAGTGCTGGAGAAACCCAGCAGATCAAACAGTGTACTTTATATTGCCAAGATAAAAGTACAGAAAACACAGTGCTGGAGACACCAGCAGATCAAACAGTGTACTTTATATTGCCAAGATAAAGGTACAGAAAACACAGTGCTGGAGAAACCCAGCAGATCAAACAGTGTACTTTATATTGCCAAGATAAAGGTACAGAAAACACAGTGCTGGAGAAACCCAGCAGATCAAACAGTGTACTTTATATTGCCAAGATAAAGGTACAGAAAACACAGTGCTGGAGAAACCCAGCAGACCAAACAGTGTACTTTATATTGCCAAGATAAAGGTACAGAAAACACAGTGCTGGAGAAACCCAGCAGATCAAACAGTGTACTTTATATTGCCAAGATAAAGGTACAGAGAACACAGTGCTGGAGAAACCCAGCAGACCAAACAGTGTATTTTATATTGCCAAGATAAAGGTTCAGAAAACACAGTGCTGGAGAAACCCAGCAGATCAAACAGTGTACTTTATATTGCCAAGTTAAAATACAGAAAACACAGTGCTGGAGAAACCAGCAGATCAAACAGTGTACTTTATATTGCCAAGATAAAAGTACAGAAAACACAGTGCTGGAGAAACCAGCAGATCAAACAGTGTACTTTATATTGCCAAGATAAAGGTACAGAAAACACAGTGCTGGAGAAACCCAGCAGACCAAACAGTGTACTTTATATTGCCAAGATAAAGGTACAGAAAACACAGTGCTGGAGAAACCCAGCAGATCAAACAGTGTACTTTATATTGCCAAGATAAAGGTACAGAAAACACAGTGCTGGAGAAACCCAGCAGACCAAACAGTGTATTTTATATTGCCAAGATAAAGGTTCAGAAAACACAGTGCTGGAGAAACCCAGCAGATCAAACAGTGTACTTTATATTGCCAAGTTAAAATACAGAAAACACAGTGCTGGAGAAAACAGCAGATCAAACAGTGTACTTTATATTGCCAAGATAAAAGTACAGAAAACACAGTGCTGGAGATACCCAGCAGATCAAACAGTGTACTTTATATTGCCAAGATAAAGGTACAGAAAACACAGTGCTGGAGAAACCCAGCAGACCAAACAGTGTATTTTATATTGCCAAGATAAAGGTTCAGAAAACACAGTGCTGGAGAAACCCAGCAGATCAAACAGTGTACTTTATATTGCCAAGTTAAAATACAGAAAACACAGTGCTGGAGAAACCAGCAGATCAAACAGTGTACTTTATATTGCCAAGATAAAAGTACAGAAAACACAGTGCTGGAGAAACCAGCAGATCAAACAGTGTACTTTATATTGCCAAGATAAAGGTACAGAAAACACAGTGCTGGAGAAACCCAGCAGACCAAACAGTGTACTTTATATTGCCAAGATAAAGGTACAGAAAACACAGTGCTGGAGAAACCCAGCAGATCAAACAGTGTATTTTATATTGCCAAGATAAAGGTTCAGAAAACACAGTGCTGGAGAAACCCAGCAGATCAAACAGTGTACTTTATATTGCCAAGATAAAGGTACAGAAAACACAGTGCTGGAGAAACCCAGCAGATCAAACAGTGTATTTTATATTGCCAAGATAAAGGTTCAGAAAACACAGTGCTGGAGAAACCCAGCAGATCAAACAGTGTACTTTATATTGCCAAGTTAAAATACAGAAAACACAGTGCTGGAGAAACCAGCAGATCAAACAGTGTACTTTATATTGCCAAGATAAAAGTACAGAAAACACAGTGCTGGAGAAACCAGCAGATCAAACAGTGTACTTTATATTGCCAAGATAAAGGTACAGAAAACACAGTGCTGGAGAAACCCAGCAGACCAAACAGTGTATTTTATATTGCCAAGATAAAGGTTCAGAAAACACAGTGCTGGAGAAACCCAGCAGATCAAACAGTGTACTTTATATTGCCAAGTTAAAATACAGAAAACACAGTGCTGGAGAAACCAGCAGATCAAACAGTGTACTTTATATTGCCAAGATAAAAGTACAGAAAACACAGTGCTGGAGAAACCAGCAGATCAAACAGTGTACTTTATATTGCCAAGATAAAGGTACAGAAAACACAGTGCTGGAGAAACCCAGCAGACCAAACAGTGTATTTTATATTGCCAAGATAAAGCTTCAGAAAACACAGTGCTGGAGAAACCCAGCAGATCAAACAGTGTACTTTATATTGCCAAGTTAAAATACAGAAAACACAGTGCTGGAGAAACCCAGCAGATCAAACAGTGTACTTTATATTGCCAAGATAAAAGTACAGAAAACACAGTGCTGGAGAAACCAGCAGATCAAACAGTGTACTTTATATTGCCAAGATAAAGGTACAGAAAACACAGTGCTGGAGAAACCCAGCAGACCAAACAGTGTATTTTATATTGCCAAGATAAAGGTTCAGAAAACACAGTGCTGGAGAAACCCAGCAGATCAAACAGTGTACTTTATATTGCCAAGTTAAAATACAGAAAACACAGTGCTGGAGAAACCAGCAGATCAAACAGTGTACTTTATATTGACAAGATAAAAGTACAGAAAACACAGTGCTGGAGAAACCAGCAGATCAAACAGTGTACTTTATATTGCCAAGATAAAGGTACAGAAAACACAGTGCTGGAGAAACCCAGCAGACCAAACAGTGTATTTTATATTGCCAAGATAAAGGTTCAGAAAACACAGTGCTGGAGAAACCCAGCAGATCAAACAGTGTACTTTATATTGCCAAGTTAAAATACAGAAAACACAGTGCTGGAGAAACCCAGCAGATCAAACAGTGTACTTTATATTGCCAAGATAAAAGTACAGAAAACACAGTGCTGGAGAAACCAGCAGATCAAACAGTGTACTTTATATTGGCAAGATAAAAGTACAGAAAACACAGTGCTGGAGAAACCGGCAGATCAAACAGTGTACTTTATATTGCCAAGATAAAGGTACAGAAGACACAGTGCTGGAGAAACCAGCAGATCAAACAGTGTACTTTATATTGCCAAGATAAAGGTACAGAAAACACAGTGCTGGAGAAACCCAGCAGATCAAACAGTGTACTTTATATTGCCAAGATAAAAGTACAGAAAACACAGTGCTGGAGAAACCAGCAGATCAAACAGTGTACTTTATATTGCCAAGATAAAGGTACAGAAAACACAGTGCTGGAGAAACCAGCAGATCAAACAGTGTACTTTATATTGCCAAGATAAAGGTACAGAAAACACAGTGCTGGAGAAACCCAGCAGATCAAACAGTGTACTTTATATTGCCAAGATAAAGGTACAGAAAACACAGTGCTGGAGAAACCCAGCAGATCAAACAGTGTACTTTATATTGCCAAGATAAAGGTACAGAAAACACAGTGCTGGAGAAACCCAGCAGATCAAACAGTGTACTTTATATTGCCAAGATAAAGGTACAGAAAACACAGTGCTGGAGAAACCCAGCAGACCAAACAGTGTACTTTATATTGCCAAGATAAAGGTACAGAAAACACAGTGCTGGAGAAACCCAGCAGATCAAACAGTGTACTTTATATTGCCAAGATAAAGGTACAGAAAACACAGTGCTGGAGAAACCCAGCAGACCAAACAGTGTATTTTATATTGCCAAGATAAAGGTTCAGAAAACACAGTGCTGGAGAAACCCAGCAGATCAAACAGTGTACTTTATATTGCCAAATTAAAATACAGAAAACACAGTGCTGGAGAAACCAGCAGATCAAACAGTGTACTTTATATTGCCAAGATAAAGGTACAGAAAACACAGTGCTGGAGAAACCCAGCAGATCAAACAGTGTACTTTATATTGCCAAGATAAAGGTACAGAAAACACAGTGCTGGAGAAACCCAGCAGATCAAACAGTGTACTTTATATTGCCAAGATAAAGGTACAGAAAACACAGTGCTGGAGAAACCCAGCAGATCAAACAGTGTACTTTATATTGCCAAGATAAAGGTACAGAAAACACAGTGCTGGAGAAACCCAGCAGACCAAACAGTGTACTTTATATTGCCAAGATAAAGGTACAGAAAACACAGTGCTGGAGAAACCCAGCAGATCAAACAGTGTACTTTATATTGCCAAGATAAAGGTACAGAAAACACAGTGCTGGAGAAACCCAGCAGACCAAACAGTGTATTTTATATTGCCAAGATAAAGGTTCAGAAAACACAGTGCTGGAGAAACCCAGCAGATCAAACAGTGTACTTTATATTGCCAAATTAAAATACAGAAAACACAGTGCTGGAGAAACCAGCAGATCAAACAGTGTACTTTATATTGCCAAGATAAAAGTACAGAAAACACAGTGCTGGAGAAACCAGCAGATCAAACAGTGTACTTTATATTGCCAAGATAAAGGTACAGAAAACACAGTGCTGGAGAAACCCAGCAGACCAAACAGTGTATTTTATATTGCCAAGATAAAGGTTCAGAAAACACAGTGCTGGAGAAACCCAGCAGATCAAACAGTGTACTTTATATTGCCAAGTTAAAATACAGAAAACACAGTGCTGGAGAAACCAGCAGATCAAACAGTGTACTTTATATTGCCAAGATAAAAGTACAGAAAACACAGTGCTGGAGAAACCAGCAGATCAAACAGTGTACTTTATATTGCCAAGATAAAGGTACAGAAAACACAGTGCTGGAGAAACCCAGCAGATCAAACAGTGTACTTTATATTGCCAAGATAAAAGTACAGAAAACACAGTGCTGGAGACACCAGCAGATCAAACAGTGTACTTTATATTGCCAAGATAAAGGTACAGAAAACACAGTGCTGGAGAAACCCAGCAGATCAAACAGTGTACTTTATATTGCCAAGATAAAGGTACAGAAAACACAGTGCTGGAGAAACCCAGCAGATCAAACAGTGTACTTTATATTGCCAAGATAAAGGTACAGAAAACACAGTGCTGGAGAAACCCAGCAGACCAAACAGTGTACTTTATATTGCCAAGATAAAGGTACAGAAAACACAGTGCTGGAGAAACCCAGCAGATCAAACAGTGTACTTTATATTGCCAAGATAAAGGTACAGAGAACACAGTGCTGGAGAAACCCAGCAGACCAAACAGTGTATTTTATATTGCCAAGATAAAGGTTCAGAAAACACAGTGCTGGAGAAACCCAGCAGATCAAACAGTGTACTTTATATTGCCAAGTTAAAATACAGAAAACACAGTGCTGGAGAAACCAGCAGATCAAACAGTGTACTTTATATTGCCAAGATAAAAGTACAGAAAACACAGTGCTGGAGAAACCAGCAGATCAAACAGTGTACTTTATATTGCCAAGATAAAGGTACAGAAAACACAGTGCTGGAGAAACCCAGCAGACCAAACAGTGTACTTTATATTGCCAAGATAAAGGTACAGAAAACACAGTGCTGGAGAAACCCAGCAGATCAAACAGTGTACTTTATATTGCCAAGATAAAGGTACAGAAAACACAGTGCTGGAGAAACCCAGCAGACCAAACAGTGTATTTTATATTGCCAAGATAAAGGTTCAGAAAACACAGTGCTGGAGAAACCCAGCAGATCAAACAGTGTACTTTATATTGCCAAGTTAAAATACAGAAAACACAGTGCTGGAGAAAACAGCAGATCAAACAGTGTACTTTATATTGCCAAGATAAAAGTACAGAAAACACAGTGCTGGAGATACCCAGCAGATCAAACAGTGTACTTTATATTGCCAAGATAAAGGTACAGAAAACACAGTGCTGGAGAAACCCAGCAGACCAAACAGTGTATTTTATATTGCCAAGATAAAGGTTCAGAAAACACAGTGCTGGAGAAACCCAGCAGATCAAACAGTGTACTTTATATTGCCAAGTTAAAATACAGAAAACACAGTGCTGGAGAAACCAGCAGATCAAACAGTGTACTTTATATTGCCAAGATAAAAGTACAGAAAACACAGTGCTGGAGAAACCAGCAGATCAAACAGTGTACTTTATATTGCCAAGATAAAGGTACAGAAAACACAGTGCTGGAGAAACCCAGCAGACCAAACAGTGTACTTTATATTGCCAAGATAAAGGTACAGAAAACACAGTGCTGGAGAAACCCAGCAGATCAAACAGTGTATTTTATATTGCCAAGATAAAGGTTCAGAAAACACAGTGCTGGAGAAACCCAGCAGATCAAACAGTGTACTTTATATTGCCAAGATAAAGGTACAGAAAACACAGTGCTGGAGAAACCCAGCAGATCAAACAGTGTATTTTATATTGCCAAGATAAAGGTTCAGAAAACACAGTGCTGGAGAAACCCAGCAGATCAAACAGTGTACTTTATATTGCCAAGTTAAAATACAGAAAACACAGTGCTGGAGAAACCAGCAGATCAAACAGTGTACTTTATATTGCCAAGATAAAAGTACAGAAAACACAGTGCTGGAGAAACCAGCAGATCAAACAGTGTACTTTATATTGCCAAGATAAAGGTACAGAAAACACAGTGCTGGAGAAACCCAGCAGACCAAACAGTGTATTTTATATTGCCAAGATAAAGGTTCAGAAAACACAGTGCTGGAGAAACCCAGCAGATCAAACAGTGTACTTTATATTGCCAAGTTAAAATACAGAAAACACAGTGCTGGAGAAACCAGCAGATCAAACAGTGTACTTTATATTGCCAAGATAAAAGTACAGAAAACACAGTGCTGGAGAAACCAGCAGATCAAACAGTGTACTTTATATTGCCAAGATAAAGGTACAGAAAACACAGTGCTGGAGAAACCCAGCAGACCAAACAGTGTATTTTATATTGCCAAGATAAAGCTTCAGAAAACACAGTGCTGGAGAAACCCAGCAGATCAAACAGTGTACTTTATATTGCCAAGTTAAAATACAGAAAACACAGTGCTGGAGAAACCCAGCAGATCAAACAGTGTACTTTATATTGCCAAGATAAAAGTACAGAAAACACAGTGCTGGAGAAACCAGCAGATCAAACAGTGTACTTTATATTGCCAAGATAAAGGTACAGAAAACACAGTGCTGGAGAAACCCAGCAGACCAAACAGTGTATTTTATATTGCCAAGATAAAGGTTCAGAAAACACAGTGCTGGAGAAACCCAGCAGATCAAACAGTGTACTTTATATTGCCAAGTTAAAATACAGAAAACACAGTGCTGGAGAAACCAGCAGATCAAACAGTGTACTTTATATTGCCAAGATAAAAGTACAGAAAACACAGTGCTGGAGAAACCAGCAGATCAAACAGTGTACTTTATATTGCCAAGATAAAGGTACAGAAAACACAGTGCTGGAGAAACCCAGCAGACCAAACAGTGTATTTTATATTGCCAAGATAAAGGTTCAGAAAACACAGTGCTGGAGAAACCCAGCAGATCAAACAGTGTACTTTATATTGCCAAGTTAAAATACAGAAAACACAGTGCTGGAGAAACCCAGCAGATCAAACAGTGTACTTTATATTGCCAAGATAAAAGTACAGAAAACACAGTGCTGGAGAAACCAGCAGATCAAACAGTGTACTTTATATTGGCAAGATAAAAGTACAGAAAACACAGTGCTGGAGAAACCGGCAGATCAAACAGTGTACTTTATATTGCCAAGATAAAAGTACAGAAAACACAGTGCTGGAGAAACCAGCAGATCAAACAGTGTACTTTATATTGCCAAGATAAAGGTACAGAAAACACAGTGCTGGAGAAACCCAGCAGATCAAACAGTGTACTTTATATTGCCAAGATAAAAGTACAGAAAACACAGTGCTGGAGAAACCAGCAGATCAAACAGTGTACTTTATATTGCCAAGATAAAGGTACAGAAAACACAGTGCTGGAGAAACCCAGCAGATCAAACAGTGTACTTTATATTGCCAAGATAAAGGTACAGAAAACACAGTGCTGGAGAAACCCAGCAGATCAAACAGTGTACTTTATATTGCCAAGATAAAGGTACAGAAAACACAGTGCTGGAGAAACCCAGCAGATCAAACAGTGTACTTTATATTGCCAAGATAAAGGTACAGAAAACACAGTGCTGGAGAAACCCAGCAGACCAAACAGTGTACTTTATATTGCCAAGATAAAGGTACAGAAAACACAGTGCTGGAGAAACCCAGCAGATCAAACAGTGTACTTTATATTGCCAAGATAAAGGTACAGAAAACACAGTGCTGGAGAAACCCAGCAGACCAAACAGTGTATTTTATATTGCCAAGATAAAGGTTCAGAAAACACAGTGCTGGAGAAACCCAGCAGATCAAACAGTGTACTTTATATTGCCAAATTAAAATACAGAAAACACAGTGCTGGAGAAACCAGCAGATCAAACAGTGTACTTTATATTGCCAAGATAAAAGTACAGAAAACACAGTGCTGGAGAAACCAGCAGATCAAACAGTGTACTTTATATTGCCAAGATAAAGGTACAGAAAACACAGTGCTGGAGAAAACCAGCAGACCAAACAGTGTATTTTATATTGCCAAGATAAAGGTTCAGAAAACACAGTGCTGGAGAAACCCAGCAGATCAAACAGTGTACTTTATATTGCCAAGTTAAAATACAGAAAACACAGTGCTGGAGAAACCAGCAGATCAAACAGTGTACTTTATATTGCCAAGATAAAAGTACAGAAAACACAGTGCTGGAGAAACCAGCAGATCAAACAGTGTACTTTATATTGCCAAGATAAAGGTACAGAAAACACAGTGCTGGAGAAACCAGCAGATCAAACAGTGTACTTTATATTGCCAAGATAAAAGTACAGAAAACACAGTGCTGGAGAAACCAGCAGATCAAACAGTGTACTTTATATTGCCAAGATAAAGGTACAGAAAACACAGTGCTGGAGAAACCCAGCAGACCAAACAGTGTATTTTATATTGCCAAGATAAAGGTTCAGAAAACACAGTGCTGGAGAAACCCAGCAGATCAAACAGTGTACTTTATATTGCCAAGTTAAAATACAGAAAACACAGTGCTGGAGAAACCCAGCAGATCAAACAGTGTACTTTATATTGCCAAGATAAAAGTACAGAAAACACAGTGCTGGAGAAACCAGCAGATCAAACAGTGTACTTTATATTGGCAAGATAAAAGTACAGAAAACACAGTGCTGGAGAAACCGGCAGATCAAACAGTGTACTTTATATTGCCAAGATAAAAGTACAGAAAACACAGTGCTGGAGAAACCAGCAGATCAAACAGTGTACTTTATATTGCCAAGATAAAGGTACAGAAAACACAGTGCTGGAGAAACCCAGCAGATCAAACAGTGTACTTTATATTGCCAAGATAAAAGTACAGAAAACACAGTGCTGGAGAAACCAGCAGATCAAACAGTGTACTTTATATTGCCAAGATAAAGGTACAGAAAACACAGTGCTGGAGAAACCCAGCAGATCAAACAGTGTACTTTATATTGCCAAGATAAAGGTACAGAAAACACAGTGCTGGAGAAACCCAGCAGATCAAACAGTGTACTTTATATTGCCAAGATAAAGGTACAGAAAACACAGTGCTGGAGAAACCCAGCAGATCAAACAGTGTACTTTATATTGCCAAGATAAAGGTACAGAAAACACAGTGCTGGAGAAACCCAGCAGACCAAACAGTGTACTTTATATTGCCAAGATAAAGGTACAGAAAACACAGTGCTGGAGAAACCCAGCAGATCAAACAGTGTACTTTATATTGCCAAGATAAAGGTACAGAAAACACAGTGCTGGAGAAACCCAGCAGACCAAACAGTGTATTTTATATTGCCAAGATAAAGGTTCAGAAAACACAGTGCTGGAGAAACCCAGCAGATCAAACAGTGTACTTTATATTGCCAAATTAAAATACAGAAAACACAGTGCTGGAGAAACCAGCAGATCAAACAGTGTACTTTATATTGCCAAGATAAAAGTACAGAAAACACAGTGCTGGAGAAACCAGCAGATCAAACAGTGTACTTTATATTGCCAAGATAAAGGTACAGAAAACACAGTGCTGGAGAAAACCAGCAGACCAAACAGTGTATTTTATATTGCCAAGATAAAGGTTCAGAAAACACAGTGCTGGAGAAACCCAGCAGATCAAACAGTGTACTTTATATTGCCAAGTTAAAATACAGAAAACACAGTGCTGGAGAAACCAGCAGATCAAACAGTGTACTTTATATTGCCAAGATAAAAGTACAGAAAACACAGTGCTGGAGAAACCAGCAGATCAAACAGTGTACTTTATATTGCCAAGATAAAAGTACAGAAAACACAGTGCTGGAGAAACCAGCAGAACAAACAGTGTACTTTATATTGCCAAGATAAAGGTACAGAAAACACAGTGCTGGAGAAACCAGCAGATCAAACAGTCTACTTTATATTGCCAAGATAAAGGTACAGAAAACACAGTGCTGGAGAAACCCAGCAGATCAAACAGTGTACTTTATATTGCCAAGATAAAAGTACAGAAAACACAGTGCTGGAGAAACCAGCAGATCAAACAGTGTACTTTATATTGCCAAGATAAAGGTACAGAAAACACAGTGCTGGAGAAACCAGCAGATCAAACAGTGTACTTTATATTGCCAAGATAAAGGTACAGAAAACACAGTGCTGGAGAAACCCAGCAGATCAAACAGTGTACTTTATATTGCCAAGATAAAGGTACAGAAAACACAGTGCTGGAGAAACCCAGCAGATCAAACAGTGTACTTTATATTGCCAAGATAAAGGTACAGAAAACACAGTGCTGGAGAAACCCAGCAGATCAAACAGTGTACTTTATATTGCCAAGATAAAGGTACAGAAAACACAGTGCTGGAGAAACCCAGCAGATCAAACAGTGTACTTTATATTACCAAGATAAAGGTACATAAAACACAGTGCTGGAGAAACCAGCAGATCAAACAGTGTACTTTATATTGCCAAGATAAAGGTACAGAAAACACAGTGCTGGAGAAACCCAGCAGACCAAACAGTGTATTTTATATTGCCATGATAAAGGTTCAGAAAACACAGTGCTGGAGAAACCCAGCAGATCAAACAGTGTACTTTATATTGCCAAGATAAAAGTACAGAAAACACAGTGCTGGAGAAACCAGCAGATCAAACAGTGTACTTTATATTGCCAAGATAAAAGTACAGAAAACACAGTGCTGGAGAAACCAGCAGATCAAACAGTGTACTTTATATTGCCAAGATAAAAGTACAGAAAACACAGTGCTGGAGAAACCAGCAGATCAAACAGTGTACTTTATATTGCCAAGATAAAAGTACAGAAAACACAGTGCTGGAGAAACCCAGCAGATCAAACAGTGTACTTTATATTGCCAAGTTAAAATACAGAAAACACAGTGCTGGAGAAACCAGCAGATCAAACAGTGTACTTTATATTGCCAAGATAAAAGTACAGAAAACACAGTGCTGGAGAAACCAGCAGATCAAACAGTGTACTTTATATTGCCAAGATAAAGGTACAGAAAACACAGTGCTGGAGAAACCAGCAGATCAAACAGTGTACTTTATATTGCCAAGATAAAGGTACAGAAAACACAGTGCTGGAGAAACCCAGCAGATCAAACAGTGTATTTTATATTGCCAAGATAAAGGTACAGAAAACACAGTGCTGGAGAAACCCAGCAGATCAAACAGTGTACTTTATATTGCCAAGATAAAAGTACAGAAAACACAGTGCTGGAGAAACCCAGCAGATCAAACAGTGTACTTTATATTGCCAAGATAAAGGTACAGAAAACACAGTGCTGGAGAAACCCAGCAGATCAAACAGTGTACTTTATATTGCCAAGATAAAGGTACAGAAAACACAGTGCTGGAGAAACCCAGCAGATCAAACAGTGTACTTTATATTGCCAAGATAAAGGTTCATAAAACACAGTGCTGGAGAAACAAGCAGATCAAACAGTGTACTTTATATTGCCAAGATAAAGGTACAGAAAACACAGTGCTGGAGAAACCCAGCAGATCAAACAGTGTACTTTATATTGCCAAGATAAAAGTACAGAAAACACAGTGCTGGAGAAACCAGCAGATCAAACAGTGTACTTTATATTGCCAAGATAAAGGTACAGAAAACACAGTGCTGGAGAAACCCAGCAGATCAAACAGTGTACTTTATATTGCCAAGATAAAGGTACAGAAAACACAGTGCTGGAGAAACCCAGCAGATCAAACAGTGTACTTTATATTGCCAAGATAAAGGTACAGAAAACACAGTGCTGGAGAAACCCAGCAGATCAAACAGTGTACTTTATATTGCCAAGATAAAGGTACAGAAAACACAGTGCTGGAGAAACCCAGCAGACCAAACAGTGTACTTTATATTGCCAAGATAAAGGTACAGAAAACACAGTGCTGGAGAAACCCAGCAGATCAAACAGTGTACTTTATATTGCCAAGATAAAGGTACAGAAAACACAGTGCTGGAGAAACCCAGCAGACCAAACAGTGTATTTTATATTGCCAAGATAAAGGTTCAGAAAACACAGTGCTGGAGAAACCCAGCAGATCAAACAGTGTACTTTATATTGCCAAATTAAAATACAGAAAACACAGTGCTGGAGAAACCAGCAGATCAAACAGTGTACTTTATATTGCCAAGATAAAAGTACAGAAAACACAGTGCTGGAGAAACCAGCAGATCAAACAGTGTACTTTATATTGCCAAGATAAAGGTACAGAAAACACAGTGCTGGAGAAAACCAGCAGACCAAACAGTGTATTTTATATTGCCAAGATAAAGGTTCAGAAAACACAGTGCTGGAGAAACCCAGCAGATCAAACAGTGTACTTTATATTGCCAAGTTAAAATACAGAAAACACAGTGCTGGAGAAACCAGCAGATCAAACAGTGTACTTTATATTGCCAAGATAAAAGTACAGAAAACACAGTGCTGGAGAAACCAGCAGATCAAACAGTGTACTTTATATTGCCAAGATAAAAGTACAGAAAACACAGTGCTGGAGAAACCAGCAGAACAAACAGTGTACTTTATATTGCCAAGATAAAGGTACAGAAAACACAGTGCTGGAGAAACCAGCAGATCAAACAGTCTACTTTATATTGCCAAGATAAAGGTACAGAAAACACAGTGCTGGAGAAACCCAGCAGATCAAACAGTGTACTTTATATTGCCAAGATAAAAGTACAGAAAACACAGTGCTGGAGAAACCAGCAGATCAAACAGTGTACTTTATATTGCCAAGATAAAGGTACAGAAAACACAGTGCTGGAGAAACCAGCAGATCAAACAGTGTACTTTATATTGCCAAGATAAAGGTACAGAAAACACAGTGCTGGAGAAACCCAGCAGATCAAACAGTGTACTTTATATTGCCAAGATAAAGGTACAGAAAACACAGTGCTGGAGAAACCCAGCAGATCAAACAGTGTACTTTATATTGCCAAGATAAAGGTACAGAAAACACAGTGCTGGAGAAACCCAGCAGATCAAACAGTGTACTTTATATTGCCAAGATAAAGGTACAGAAAACACAGTGCTGGAGAAACCCAGCAGATCAAACAGTGTACTTTATATTACCAAGATAAAGGTACATAAAACACAGTGCTGGAGAAACCAGCAGATCAAACAGTGTACTTTATATTGCCAAGATAAAGGTACAGAAAACACAGTGCTGGAGAAACCCAGCAGACCAAACAGTGTATTTTATATTGCCATGATAAAGGTTCAGAAAACACAGTGCTGGAGAAACCCAGCAGATCAAACAGTGTACTTTATATTGCCAAGATAAAAGTACAGAAAACACAGTGCTGGAGAAACCAGCAGATCAAACAGTGTACTTTATATTGCCAAGATAAAAGTACAGAAAACACAGTGCTGGAGAAACCAGCAGATCAAACAGTGTACTTTATATTGCCAAGATAAAAGTACAGAAAACACAGTGCTGGAGAAACCAGCAGATCAAACAGTGTACTTTATATTGCCAAGATAAAAGTACAGAAAACACAGTGCTGGAGAAACCCAGCAGATCAAACAGTGTACTTTATATTGCCAAGTTAAAATACAGAAAACACAGTGCTGGAGAAACCAGCAGATCAAACAGTGTACTTTATATTGCCAAGATAAAAGTACAGAAAACACAGTGCTGGAGAAACCAGCAGATCAAACAGTGTACTTTATATTGCCAAGATAAAGGTACAGAAAACACAGTGCTGGAGAAACCAGCAGATCAAACAGTGTACTTTATATTGCCAAGATAAAGGTACAGAAAACACAGTGCTGGAGAAACCCAGCAGATCAAACAGTGTATTTTATATTGCCAAGATAAAGGTACAGAAAACACAGTGCTGGAGAAACCCAGCAGATCAAACAGTGTACTTTATATTGCCAAGATAAAAGTACAGAAAACACAGTGCTGGAGAAACCCAGCAGATCAAACAGTGTACTTTATATTGCCAAGATAAAGGTACAGAAAACACAGTGCTGGAGAAACCCAGCAGATCAAACAGTGTACTTTATATTGCCAAGATAAAGGTACAGAAAACACAGTGCTGGAGAAACCCAGCAGATCAAACAGTGTACTTTATATTGCCAAGATAAAGGTTCATAAAACACAGTGCTGGAGAAACAAGCAGATCAAACAGTGTACTTTATATTGCCAAGATAAAGGTACAGAAAACACAGTGCTGGAGAAACCCAGCAGATCAAACAGTGTACTTTATATTGCCAAGATAAAGGTACAGAAAACACAGTGCTGGAGAAACCAGCAGATCAAACAGTGTACTTTATATTGCCAAGATAAAGGTACAGAAAACACAGTGCTGGAGAAACCCAGCAGATCAAACAGTGTACTTTATATTGCCAAGATAAAGGTACATAAAACACAGTGCTGGAGAAACCAGCAGATCAAACAGTGTACTTTATATTGCCAAGATAAAGGTACAGAAAACACAGTGCTGGAGAAACCCAGCAGATCAAACAGTGTACTTTATATTGCCAAGATAAAGGTACAGAAAACACAGTGCTGGAGAAACCCAGCAGATCAAACAGTGTACTTTATATTGCCAAGATAAAGGTACAGAAAACACAGTGCTGGAGAAACCCAGCAGATCAAACAGTGTACTTTATATTGCCAAGATAAAGGTACAGAAAACACAGTGCTGGAGAAACCCAGCAGATCAAACAGTGTACTTTATATTGCCAAGATAAAGGTACAGAAAACACAGTGCTGGAGAAACCCAGCAGATCAAACAGTGTACTTTATATTGCCAAGATAAAGGTACAGAAAACAGAGTGCTGGAGAAACCAGCAGATCAAACAGTGTACTTTATATTGCCAAGATAAAGGTTCATAAAACACAGTGCTGGAGAAACCCAGCAGATCAAACAGTGTACTTTATATTGCCAAGATAAAGGTACAGAAAACACAGTGCTGGAGAAACCAGCAGATCAAACAGTGTACTTTATATTGCCAAGATAAAGGTTCATAAAACACAGTGCTGGAGAAACCCAGCAGATCAAACAGTGTACTTTATATTGCCAAGATAAAGGTTCAGAAAACACAGTGCTGGAGAAACCCAGCAGATCAAACAGTGTACTTTATATTGCCAAGATAAAGGTTCATAAAACACAGTGCTGGAGAAACCCAGCAGATCAAACAGTGTACTTTATATTGCCAAGATAAAGGTACAGAAAACACAGTGCTGGAGAAACCCAGCAGATCAAACAGTGTACTTTATATTGCCAAGATAAAGGTTCATAAAACACAGTGCTGGAGAAACCCAGCAGATCAAACAGTGTACTTTATATTGCCAAGATAAAGGTACAGAAAACACAGTGCTGGAGAAACCCAGCAGATCAAACAGTGTACTTTATATTGCCAAGATAATGGTACAGAAAACACAGTGCTGGAGAAACCCAGCAGATCAAACAGTGTACTTTATATTGCCAAGATAAAGGTACAGAAAACACAGTGCTGGAGAAACCAGCAGATCAAACAGTGTACTTTATATTGCCAAGATAAAGGTACAGAAAACACAGTGCTGGAGAAACCCAGCAGACCAAACAGTGTATTTTATATTGCCAAGATAAAGGTTCAGAAAACACAGTGCTGGAGAAACCCAGCAGATCAAACAGTGTACTTTATATTGCCAAGTTAAAATACAGAAAACACAGTGCTGGAGAAACCAGCAGATCAAACAGTGTACTTTATATTGCCAAGATAAAAGTACAGAAAACACAGTGCTGGAGAAACCAGCAGATCAAACAGTGTACTTTATATTGCCAAGATAAAGGTACAGAAAACACAGTGCTGGAGAAACCCAGCAGATCAAACAGTGTATTTTATATTGCCAAGATAAAGGTACAGAAAACACAGTGCTGGAGAAACCAGCAGATCAAACAGTGTACTTTATATTGCCAAGATAAAGGTTCATAAAACACAGTGCTGGGGAAACCCAGCAGATCAAACAGTGTACTTTATATTGCCAAGATAAAGGTTCATAAAACACAGTGCTGGAGAAACCCAGCAGATCAAACAGTGTACTTTATATTGCCAAGATAAAGGTACAGAAAACACAGTGCTGGAGAAACCCAGCAGATCAAACAGTGTACTTTATATTGCCAAGATAAAGGTTCATAAAACACAGTGCTGGAGAAACCCAGCAGACCAAACAGTGTACTTTATATTGCCAAGATAAAGGTTCATAAAACACAGTGCTGGAGAAACCAGCAGATCAAACAGTGTACTTTATATTGCCAAGATAAAGGTTCATAAAACACAGTGCTGGAGAAACCCAGCAGATCAAACAGTGTACTTTATATTGCCAAGATAAAGGTACAGAAAACACAGTGCTGGAGAAACCCAGCAGATCAAACAGTGTACTTTATATTGCCAAGATAAAGGTTCATAAAACACAGTGCTGGAGAAACCCAGCAGATCAAACAGTGTACTTTATATTGCCAAGATAAAGGTACAGAAAACACAGTGCTGGAGAAACCAGCAGATCAAACAGTGTACTTTATATTGCCAAGATAAAGGTTCATAAAACACAGTGCTGGAGAAACCAAGCAGATCAAACAGTGTACTTTATATTGCCAAGATAAAGGTACCGAAAACACAGTGCTGGAGAAACCCAGCAGATCAAACAGTGTACTTTATATTGCCAAGATAAAGGTACAGAAAACACAGTGCTGGAGAAACCAGCAGATCAAACAGTATACTTTATATTGCCAAGATAAAGGTACAAAAAACACAGTGCTGGAGAAACCAGCAGATCAAACAGTGTACTTTATATTGCCAAGATAAAGGTACAGAAAACACAGTGCTGGAGAAACCCAGCAGATCAAACAGTGTACTTTATATTGCCAAGATAAAGGTACAGAAAACACAGTGCTGGAGAAACGAGCAGATCAAACAGTGTAGTTTATATTGCCAAGATAAAGGTACAGAAAACACAGTGCTGGAGAAACCAGCAAATCAAACAGTGTACTTTATATTGCCAAGATAAATGTACAGAAAACACAGTGCTGGAGAAACCCAGCAGATCAAACAGTGTACTTTATATTGCCAAGATAAAGGTACAGAAAACACAGTGCTGGAGAAACCAGCAGATCAAACAGTGTACTTTATATTGCCAAGATAAAGGTTCATAAAACACAGTGCTGGAGAAACCAGCAGATCAAACAGTGTACTTTATATTGCCAAGATAAAAGTACAGAAAACACAGTGCTGGAGAAACCAGCAGATCAAACAGTGTACTTTATATTGCCAAGATAAAGGTACAGAAAACACAGTGCTGGAGAAACCAGCAGATCAAACAGTGTACTTTATATTGCCAAGATAAAGGTACAGAAAACACAGTGCTGGAGAAACCAGCAGATCAAACAGTGTACTTTATATTGCCAAGATAAAGGTACAGAAAACACAGTGCTGGAGAAACCCAGCAGATCAAACAGTGTACTTTATATTGCCAAGATAAAGGTACAGAAAAGACAGTGCTGGAGAAACCAGCAGATCAAACAGTGTACTTTATATTGCCAAGATAAAGGTACATAAAACACAGTGCTGGAGAAACCCAGCAGACCAAACAGTGTACTTTATATTGCCAAGATAAAGGTACATAAAACACAGTGCTGGAGAAACCCAGCAGATCAAACAGTGTACTTTATATTGCCAAGTTAAAATACAGAAAACACAGTGCTGGAGGAACCAGCAGATCAAACAGTGTACTTTATATTGCCAAGATAAAAGTACAGAAAACACAGTGCTGGAGAAACCTGCAGATCAAACAGTGTACTTTATATTGCCAAGATAAAGGTACAGAAAACACAGTGCTGGAGAAACCAGCGGATCAAACAGTGTACTTTATATTGCCAAGATAAAGGTACATAAAACACAGTGCTGGAGGAACCCAGCAGATCAAACAGTGTACTTTATATTGCCAAGATAAAGGTACAGAAAACACAGTGCTGGAGAAACCCAGCAGATCAAACAGTGTACTTTATATTGCCAAGTTAAAGGTACAGAAAACACAGTGCTGGAGAAACCAGCAGATCAAACAGTGTACTTTATATTGCCAAGATAAAAGTACAGAAAACACAGTGCTGGAGAAACCAGCAGAACAAACAGTGTACTTTATATTGCCAAGATAAAGGTACAGAAAACACAGTGCTGGAGAAACCCAGCAAATCAAACAGTGTACTTTATATTGCCAAGATAAAGGTTCATAAAACACAGTGCTGGAGAAACCCTGCAGATGCCAACATTTCAAGCATTACGCCCTTCATCAAGGTATGATGAATACTGCATTTTTTTTTAAATAACTTGATGAAGGGCTCAAAGCCCAAAACATTGATTATGTGCCTTTATATTTGCTAACTGAGGTGAAGTTTGAGCTGCTCAGTTTCTCCAGCACTATATTTTTACTCCCTCATCCAGGTCATTGATAAGAAAAAAAAAAATCACAAAGAGGGGTGAGTGGTCTCAGAACAGATCAGCAACCTCAAGGCAGAAGACAAGTCATTGACAACCACCCTCGGCCTTCTCAGGGAAGCACGAATGTGGAGAGTCTCAGTTTGAGTGAAATCACGAATGTGGAGGGTCTCAGTTTGAGTGAAAGCACGAATGTGGAGGGTCTCAGTTTGAGTGAAAGCACCAATGTGGAGGGTCTCAGTTTGAGTGAAAGCACCAATGTGGAGGGTCTCAGTTTGAGTGAAAGCACCAATGTGGAGGGTCTCAGTTTGAGTGAAAGCACCAACGTGGAGGGTGTCAGTTTGAGTGAAAGCACCAATGTAGAGGGTGTCAGTTTGAGTGAAAGCACCAATGTGGAGGGTATCAGTTTGAGTGAAAGCACCAACGTGGAGGGTGTCAGTTTGAGTGAAAGCACCAACGTGGAGGGTGTCAGTTTGAGTGAAAGCACCAACGTGGAGGGTCTCAGTTTGAGTGAAAGCACCAACGTGGAGGGTCTCAGTTTGAGTGAAAGCACCAACGTGGAGGGTCTCACCTTGAGTGAAAGCACCAACGTGGAGGGTCTCACTTTGAGTGAAAGCACCAACGTGGAGGCTCTCAGTTTGAGTGAAAGGACCAACGTGGAGGGTCTCACTTTGAGTGAAAGCACCAATGTGGAGGGTCTCACTTTGAGTGAAAGCACCAACGTGGAGGGTCTCACTTTGAGTGAAAGCACCAACGTGGAGGGTCTCACTTTGAGTGAAAGCACCAACGTGGAGGGTCTCAGTTTGAGTGAAAGGACCAACGTGGAGGGTCTCAGTTTGAGTGAAAGGACCAAAGTGGAGGGTCTCACTTTGAGTGAAAGCACCAACGTGGAGGGTCTCACTTTGAGTGAAAGCACCAACGTGGAGGGTCTCACTTTGAGTGAAAGCACCAACGTGGAGGGTCTCACTTTGAGTGAAAGCACCAACGTGGAGGGTCTCACTTTGAGTGAAAGCACCAACGTGGAGGGTCTCACTTTGAGTGAAAGCACCAACGTGGAGGGTCTCACTTTGAGTGAAAGCACCAACGTGGAGGGTCTCACTTTGAGTGAAAGCACCAACGTGGAGGGTCTCACTTTGAGTGAAAGCACCAAGGTGGAGGGTCTCAGTTTGAGTGAAAGCACCAAGGTGGAGGGTCTCAGTTTGAGTGAAAGCACCAAGGTGGAGGGTCTCAGTTTGAGTGAAAGCACCAAGGTGGAGGGTCTCAGTTTGAGTGAAAGCACCAACGTGGAGGGTCTCAGTTTGAGTGAAAGCACCAACGTGGAGGGTCTCAGTTTGAGTGAAAGCACCAAATGGAGGGTCTCAGTTTGAGTGAAAGCACCAAGGTGGAGGGTCACAGTTTGAGTGAAAGCACCAAGGTGGAGGGTCTCAGTTTGAGTGAAAGCACCAAGGTGGAGGGTCTCAGTTTGAGTGAAAGCACCAAGTTGGAGGGTCTCAGTTTGAGTGAAAGCACCAAGGTGGAGGGTCTCAGTTTGAGTGAAAGCACCAAGGTGGAGGGTCTCAGTTTGAGTGAAAGCACCAAGGTGGAGGGTCTCAGTTTGAGTGATAGCACCAAGGTGGAGGGTCTCAGTTTGAGTGATAGCACCAAGGTGGAGGGTCTCAGTTTGAGTGAAAGCACCAAGGTGGAGGGTCTCAGTTTGAGTGAAAGCACCAAGGTGGAGGGTCTCAGTTTGAGTGAAAGCACCAAGGTGGAGGGTCTCAGTTTGAGTGAAAGCACCAAGGTGGAGGGTCTCAGTTTGAGTGAAAGCACCAAGGTGGAGGGTCTCAGTTTGAGTGAAAGCACCAAGGTGGAGGGTCTCAGTTTGAGTGAAAGCACCAACGTGGAGGGACTCAGTTTGAGTGAAAGCACCAACGTGGAGGGTCTCACTTTGAGTGAAAGCACCAACGTAAAGGGTCTCACTTTGAGTGAAAGCACCAACGTGGAGGGTCTCACTTTGAGTGAAAGCACCAACGTGGAGGGTCTCACTTTGCGTGAAAGCACCAACGAGGAGGGTCTCACTTTGAGTGAAAGCACCAACGTGGAGGGTCTCACTTTGAGTGAAAGCACCAACGTGGAGGGTCTCAGTTTGAGTGAAAGCACCAAGGTGGAGGGTCTCAGTTTGAGTGAAAGCACCAAGGTGGAGGGTCTCAGTTTGAGTGAAAGCACCAAGGTGGAGGGTCTCAGTTTGAGTGAAAGCACCAACGTGGAGGGTCTCAGTTTGAGTGAAAGCACCAAGGTGGAGGGTCTCAGTTTGAGTGAAAGCACCAAGGTGGAGGGTCTCAGTTTGAGTGAAAGCACCAAGGTGGAGGGTCTCAGTTTGAGTGAAAGCACCAAGGTGGAGGGTCTCAGTTTGAGTGAAAGCACCAACGTGGAGGGTCTCACTTTGAGTGAAAGCACCAACGTGGAGGGTCTCACTTTGAGTGAAAGCACCAACGTGGAGGGTCTCACTTTGAGTGAAAGCACCAACGTGGAGGGTCTCACTTTGAGTGAAAGCACCAAGGTGGAGGGTCTCAGTTTGAGTGAAAGCACCAAGGTGGAGGGTCTCAGTTTGAGTGAAAGCACCAAGGTGGAGGGTCTCAGTTTGAGTGAAAGCACCAAGGTGGAGAGTCTCAGTTTGAGTGAAAGCACCAAGGTGGAGGGTCTCAGTTTGAGTGAAAGCACCAAGGTGGAGGGTCTCAGTTTGAGTGAAAGCACCAACGTGGAGGGTCTCAGTTTGAGTGAAAGCACCAACGTGGAGGGTCTCAGTTTGAGTGAAAGCACCAAGGTGGAGGGTCTCAGTTTGAGTGAAAGCACCAAGGTGGAGGGTCTCAGTTTGAGTGAAAGCACCAAGGTGGAGGGTCTCAGTTTGAGTGAAAGCACCAAGGTGGAGGGTCTCAGTTTGAGTGAAAGCACCAACGTGGAGGGTCTCAGTTTGAGTGAAAGCACCAACGTGGAGTGTCTCAGTTTGAGTGAAAGCACCAAGGTGGAGGGTCTCAGTTTGAGTGAAAGCACCAAGGTGGAGGGTCTCAGTTTGAGTGAAAGCACCAACGTGGAGGGTCTCAGTTTGAGTGAAAGCACCAACGTGGAGGGTCTCAGTTTGAGTGAAAGCACCAAGGTGGAGGGTCTCAGTTTGAGTGAAAGCACCAAGGTGGAGGGTCTCAGTTTGAGTGAAAGCACCAAGGTGGAGGGTCTCAGTTTGAGTGAAAGCACCAAGGTGGAGGGTCTCAGTTTGAGTGAAAGCACCAACGTGGAGGGTCTCAGTTTGAGTGAAAGCACCAAGGTGGAGGGTCTCAGTTTGAGTGAAAGCACCAAGGTGGAGGGTCTCAGTTTGAGTGAAAGCACCAAGGTGGAGGGTCTCAGTTTGAGTGAAAGCACCAACGTGGAGGGTCTCAGTTTGAGTGAAAGCACCAAGGTGGAGGGTCTCAGTTTGAGTGAAAGCACCAAGGTGGAGGGTCTCAGTTTGAGTGAAAGCACCAAGGTGGAGGGTCTCAGTTTGAGTGAAAGCACCAACGTGGAGGGTCTCAGTTTGAGTGAAAGCACCAAGGTGGAGGGTCTCAGTTTGAGTGAAAGCACCAAGGTGGAGGGTCTCAGTTTGAGTGAAAGCACCAACGTGGAGGGTCTCAGTTTGAGTGAAAGCACCAAGGTGGAGGGTCTCAGTTTGAGTGAAAGCACCAAGGTGGAGGGTCTCAGTTTGAGTGAAAGCACGGAGCTGGGGAAGGTCAGCGGGCCAAACAGGGTCCTTTGCACAGCAAGGATAGAGCAGCGTTTCGGGCCACTACCCTTCCTTCCTTCCTCACCCTGACAGGAGACTTCTGCAGGTAAGGTGGCACTGGCCCGAGGTTCAAGGGACATCCCCTTTAAGTCCCAATTAACTGTCGGCAACCCACGAAACAGCTTTTAGTGCCGCGCAGGCGCAGTGAGCGGGGAAGCTCGCGCGCCCAGTTTGGGCCCCGGCTCGCGCCGCGGGGACTCGGTGCCGGTTGGGCCGCGGCCGGCAGCAAGAGGGGGAGGGAGGAGGAAACGGTCAGGCCCGACCGTCTTCGCCAACTCACCAGATAAGACTGAGGCCAGCGGCTGTCGTTGTCTATCTCCGTAAATTTCTTTTCCATGTTGCTCGCTCGAAGCGCGCGTCGGGTTTTCTCCAGGAACTTTTTTTTTTCGCTTTTAAACCCCTCCCCCCCCCCTCCTCCTCCCTCACGCCTGTGAAATTCGGCGACTCGACGCCGCGGACAGCAGAAGAACCGCGCATGCGTGCTCGGCGGCCCCGAGCCGGCGATGACGCGGTGGCGTGGGCGATGACGCGGTGGCGTGGGCGGGGCCTGATGCGGAAGTCGCCGCGAGTGAGCTGACGGGGCGAGTCTGGCTGTGTTCGAGGATTCTAACAGCATCAAGGTACCTTGATGAAGGGGTCGAGCCTGAAGCGTTAGCGTTGTGTTTTTACATCTCCCTTGTCCACCCCCCCCCCCCACCTTGTCCACCCTTCCCTCCCCACCCACTGACACCCACACCTCTCCATCCAAACAGCCCTTCCAGCTGAAGCATCCTTTGGGAATTTGCAGCATCCAGTGCATAACCCGTTGTGGCTTTCTCGACATGGGAGAGTGCTTAGTTGGGCTGCCCGCCACAATAGAGGGGATCACTAGTGGCTGCCCATTCATCCTATTCCCTTACCCACAATATCTATCCATGGACCTGTGCACTGCCAGACTTTGACCACCTGCAAAGTGAAGGAAGAACACTTCACCTTCCAGGCACCCTCCACTGGATTGCAATAACACGGACCACCGGTTTCCATTAAACCTCACCTATCCCATCTTTGTGCCCCTGTCTCCTTGCCTCTCGTTCTCTCTCGCTCCTTTCCTGTCGTGCCCTCAGGAAAGCGGATCTCGGTTGTATGTGATGTCATGTAATTACTCCGACGATCGATATGAAATCTGAAGATCAGTTCTCACCTTTCCTCTTATCATATCCAGTTAACGCCTTTTGTCTGTTGGTCTGGACCCCCCCCCCCCTCCATTCTTCCGCCTTTCTTGCCGAGTCTTTGTTCAGATGCCAGCCTGCTTTTTGGTTATTACCTTAAAGAAGGGCTCAGGCCTGAAACGAAGGTCATCGATCTTTACCGCCTATGGATGCTGCAACGGCAGTTGAGTTCCTCCAGCGTTGTGTTTTTTTTTTAACAACCAGTTATATCACGCCCCAAAAGTTAAATAAATGGGACCCAACAGTATCAGATAGATGTTTTCGCTGTAAGGAGGAAACAGGAACAACAGTACATGCAAATTGGGCATGTGAAAAAGTTTTGGGAAGATCTAAATCAGATATTAAATAAAATCACAAAAAGCAACATACCAAAAAATCCAGAGATCTTTCTTCTAAGTGATATAAGAAGTAAAGAATTAGGCCTCAAGCTGGATGAAGCGCAAAAAAGATTTAGCTGTAGCAAAAAAATGTATGTCAACTTGGAAATCAGAAGAGAGTCTGAGAGTACAGCAATGGTACATGGAAATGAATAAATGGAAAAAATAACATATAATTAAAAAAATAAAGTCACATTATTTGAACAAATTTGGGAACCATACATGGAACCTCCACCCCCTAAAATGATAAAATGAGAAGAAGACAAAATTACCTGATCCAGTGTGTAAAAGTAGATGACACAATTTTCTTGTTTATTTTCATTGTGTGATGACATTGTTTAATGGTTTTATTGTATTGTATATGTTGAACGTTGAGTGGGTTTGGGGGGGTGGAAAGGAGGGAGGGAAGGTAGGGGGGGAGAAAATGCCACTATGTAGATGTAAGAGGGAAATGTTTGTATGTATTATGATTGATCTGGTTCACAGTGTGAAAAAAAAAGAGGCCAGTGAGTTGGTTGAAAAACACTCTGCCGATGGAACTCAACATTTTAGCAATATCAATGATGGTCAAAGTTTCAGCTCAGAACCCTTCATTAAAACTCATCTTTCATAGTCTGTGCCTTTTCTCTCACAGATGCCGCTCAACCAATCGAGTTCCCTCCAAAAGCTTGACTTTTGCTCCAAAATCTCGAGTCTCTCATTGGTCTCAATGTGTTAATTGATGTTTTGGTTTTAATTTTCTCAGATTTCAGAAATTTGGGCAAGGAGTGATTTGACTGGAAAATAGCAAATGTAACCTGGCATAGACATACCAGGTTTGGGTTGACATCGTAAACCCTGGCAAATTTCTTCAGAGGTGGGGTGGAAACTGTGCTGACCGGCTGCATCACGGTGCCAATGCCCCTGAGTGAAAAGCCCTCCAAAAGGTAGTGGACACCGCCCAGGACAACACAGGCAAAGCCCTCCCTACCAGCAAGAACTTGTACAAGGAATGTTGCCTTCGGAGAGCAGCAGCAATCATCAATCATCCACACCGCCCAGTACACACTCTGTTTTCACTGCTACCATCAGGAAAGAGGTCTCGGGGCCACAAGACTCGCACCAGCAGGTTCAGGAACAGCTGCTCCCCCTCCACCATCAGACCCCTCAACGATAAACTCGATCAGGGACTCATTTAAGGACTCTTACTTTTGCACTTTATTGTTTTTTTCTCTCTCTCTGTATTGCACAGTTTGTTTACATTCCTTTATTTGTTTACATTGTGTACATTTTTTTTACACCTCCGATAATTGGTAATTCTGCCTGGTCCACAGGAAAAAGAATCTCAGAGTTGTACATGATGTCATGCATGTACTCTAACAATAAATCTGATTCTGAAGCAGGCAGAATCTGAGGAAAGAGAAGCAGAGTTACCATTCTGGATCAAAGACTCTTCAAGGGGAAATGGAAAAGCAAGCAGAGAGAGTTGTTGAGGAAGGTGTGGGATAAAGAGAAAATGCTGCCTGGTCCCCTGTGTCCCTCCAGTTTCCCTTTGTTCATCCAGACTATGAAGACTCTGGTGATATATCAAACTTGGGATCAGCCCATAATTGAATGCTGTTGCACAATTTATAGAGGAGTCTGGCTTCAAAATTAAAAGAACAGCCGATGCTGGAAACCTAAAGTAAAAACCGCATATTGCAGTAAATACTCAGCATGTTTCATGGCACCTCAGAATTTATTTTCATGAAATTCATTGTTTTGTGGCAGCATTACAGGTGCAAATATTGCTATAAATTACAATTTTTTTAAAAAAAGTAAATGAAAGCAAATAGAAGAGAAAGTGAGGTAGTGTCTGGTCCATTGACCATTCAGATATCTGATGGTTGAGGGGAAGAAGCTGTTTTTTGTATCACTGGCTATTCATCTTCAGGCTTCTGTACCTCCTTCCTGATGGTAGCAGTGTGAAGAGGGCATGACCTGGGTGGTGGGGTTCTTTAGGAGAGGGGCTGCTTTCTTAGGACACTGTCTCTTGTAGATGTCGTCGATGAAGTGAAGACTGATGCCCGTAATGGTGATAGCTGACTTCATAACTCTCTGTAGTCTTTTCCTGTCCTGTGCATTGGCATCTCCATATCAGAGAGTGATGCAACCAGTCAGAATGCTCTCCACAGTCCACCTGTAGAAATTTGCAAGTGTGATATCCCAAATCTCAAACTTCTCACAAAGTATCACTGTTAAGCCTTCTTCATGATGGATCAACATGGAGGCCCCAGGACAGATGTTAACAGCCAGGAATTTGATGTTTTTTAACCCTTTTCATTGGTGACATCTCAGTGAGGACATGTGCAAAGAGAACCAGAGTTAACACTCCAGGACAAGAGGACATGAGTTAAGAATTAAGGGGCAGAGGTTTAGACGTAACATGAGGGGGAACTTCTGTACTCAGAGAGTGGTAGACGTGTGGAATGAGCTTCCGGGAGAAATAGTGGCGGCGGAGTCGATTGTATTATTTAAGAAAAGGTTGGACAGGTCTATGGATGAGAAGAAGATGGAGGGTTATGGGCATTGTGCAGGGAGGTGGGACTAGAGAGGGGTGTTTGGTTCGGTGCGGACTAGAAGGGCCTAATGGCCTGTTTCCGTGCTGTAAATTGTTATGTTATGCTGTGTTAAATTCATGAAAGGTGTAGCTTTGTTGTTGTGACATCTGAAATCCGCTAAAGACAGCATAGAGCTGGTGTTATGAGGAACAAGTACGGCAGGTCCAAGAAGTAACAAGTCCGAAAGCAGCTTAATTTATAAAGAGTCTTTATTCATGTGCAGAAGAAGGACCCACACACACACTACATTGCAGCAGATACAACTAAACATCCGAGAGACTCTACAGTCCACATTATCCACAGATAGTGCAAAAATACAGTATAAACTCCACCCCTCAGAAACCACAGCACCACAATTGATTGCAAATATGTTACAAGGTTACAATAAAGGATGAATTTCAACAGTCCTGCAGCCATAGGCCACCCCCTCTCCACCACCATGTACTGGCACGCACCCTACCATTGACTTTCCAGCGTTAACCTGGAGAGGAGTTAAGGTTCGTTCTCAAGGGAAAAAGAGCCAGCTGCTCCACGTGGTGGACTATCTGCAGCTGTAGGAGCTGGCTCAGGTATTTCCAAAGTAGCGCAGATGGTTAAGGGAGCCAGTGGTGAGGTGTGTGTACTGTTGGAAATCGGACCAACAGCAATAGAAATTCACCAGGACAATGGTCACTTCAAAATTATTTTTTTTATTAATAACATAACACTTCTTACTTAACTCTAAACTTTTTTTTCCATTTTATTTAATTATTTACATCATTACAGGAAAAAAATGAATAAAACATTAATCAAATATCCATTGCGAATTATAAAAAAAAAGTACTTTTATATATATTCTCCCCCCCCCCACCTAAAAGTAAGTAAAGGAAAGAAACACCTACCATTTAATATACAATAATATTAGCATATACAATCATTAAAAATTACTAATTAAGAGGAGTGAATAAGACAAGAGGTGGGTGGAAAATTATAAAATCCTATAAAATTTTTCAACTCGATTCCTTAAACTATATGTAATTTTTTCGAAAGGAATACAATTTTGCATCTCATTTTACCATCTACTTAACACTTCTCTACCTTCTTTCCATGATATTGCTGTATATTTTTTTGCAGTCGCTATTGCAAAATTTTTAAATTCTTCAAATTTCAATTTTATATCCTTTTCATAAATATCTCCAAGTAAAAAATATTCTTTGATCCTTTGGTATATTTATCTTCATAATTTTCCCTAGTAATAAACTCAGTTCATTCCAAAACCTTTCCACTTTTTTTACAAGACCTCACTGAATGCAAATAAGTCCCTATTTCTTTTCCACATCAAAAACACTTATTTGAATAATTAGGATTAAGTTCCGGAGTTAATTTTGTATAAATGGAATAGTGAGTCATTTAAAGGAACTAAAGATTTCTCCGTATTGAAACATTTTAAACATAATGGAATGGAATTCATATTGAGAGAGGAATTAAAAATGATCAATTACCAAAAATGTTGTTAAAACGTAATCAACCTGTTACTTTGAATAAGTCTTTATTTGATCATTGGTTTAGTAAAGGTTTACAGAGAATAAAAGATTGTTTCTTAGGATCCTTTTTCTTAACTTTTAATCAATTAAAAGTTAAATACAATTATTGCATATTATCATTTAAAAATGTATTTGAAAAAGAGACTGGGAGCAGATTTGAGACTCCGTAAACAAAGTCAATTTGAAGATATAATAACAGATTCATTTGTTATTAAGAAATTTATTACTAATATGTATATAAAATTGCAAGAGACTATAAAAAAAAGATTTATATAAATCAAAAATCCAATGGGAGAAAGATTATACAAATTCAGGAGGAGATTTGGTCAAAATTATGTTATGAAAGTGTTACGAATACAGTAAATGTTAAATATCAAATGGTTCAATATAATTTTCTTCGACAATTGTATTATACTCCACATAAGTTAAATGGACCTAACTCTAAACTTAATCCCACTATGTGCAAGTGTGTGTGTGTATGGGGGGGGGGGGGGGGGGGGTCTCAAAACCATTACACTTTAGCCACTATTATAAAAAGAATCAATTTTTAAAGTTCAGTCAATTTTATATTGAAACTCAGATTCATTAAATTGTTGCTCAAAAGTAATTATGGAATTGGTGTGAGGCCTCAGTCTTCTCAAAACTCACAAAATTCTTGTAGAGTTGTTTTCAGAGAATTGTTTCTTCATATGAATGATTTCCCACTTTTGCATGGAGGTTCCAGAACTTTTGTTTTCTTCCATATTGATTTCACAAACTCAGGTACGAGTCTGATGAAGTAACCATTACAATGATTATGATCCAGAAACAAGAATGATCTTGCTTTCTTTTACCCAGTAGTGGGTCAGTAACAAGTGGCTATTTAAAATGCCACCATAGTACTGCTCTCTCTCTCTCCCTTGACCAAGAGAAGCAGCAAAGTGGCCATCCTTTCCGAATCCACTGCAATTCTCTGTTCCTCCCTTGACAAGGAGAACACAAGCAGTTCTTTCCTCACAGGATGTTGCTGCATTTCTGACCTCAGAGGAAAACTTGTCTCCTTGAAGTCTCTAATCACATGACATGACCTCGTTGCTGTTTTTGAAGTTTCTTCAACCCACTTCAAAAGCAAAGGATTTCGACCTGCCTGCATGGTTCATTTAAGTAAGAACTTGCTTGTTTGAACAGTTGCCATCTCTCAACAACACTTTGTCTTAATTTCAATGAAGAAATCACTTTAGTTTCTATGCTATTTGCACAGCCTCAGCCAACAATGGTTCAGCCCACATTTTGACTTTCAATGTGGTTTCTATGAATAAGGGTCTGTGGTATCTGTGGCCCTGTCTACCCACAAAATCCCTTAACTAGGAAATATATATGTAATAACTAAAGATTAATAACACAATTCTGTTGCAGTATATTCAAAGGGGCCAAAAACAAGATGTGAGCATATCCATGGGCAGGCTAACCTTGGTTGACATAGGTAAGTTATTTTTGACCTCCTTAGTCAGATGTCACATCAGGAGCAAGCACATGGAAATTCCTTTGGAGCAGTTTCCTACCTGACCTGTTGGATAATTCTCCAGATAAAAGAGCTCCCCTCGTGTCTCCCTGCAGACACAGGCAACAAAATGGGTCACAAAGTCATTGCTGTTCATACAAAGGGCGACCTATTCTGGGCCCACAACATGTCCTCATTAGTCAGGAAGGTGCGGCAGCGCCTACACATCCTATGGAGGTTGAAAAAGGCAAGACTACCAGCCTCCATCTTGACAACATTCACAGATTACAAATGAAAGTATCCCATCTGGCTGCAACGTTGTGTGGTACAGATTCATTTGTACAAGGCATCAGACCGGAAGTTAATACAGAGGATCAACAAAACAGCCAAGAGAATCACTAGGGTCTCCCTTCTAATGATGACATTCACTGCGAGCAATGTTTAAATAATTATTGAGGACCCTTTCCATCCAGCACACAATAGCTTTGACCCACTACCATCAAGAAAGAGGACTGCCAGGCTGGGAAATAGCTTCTTCCTGCAGGCTGTGAAATTGATGGGTGGTGTCCTGTAACTGAGTAAGTTATTCCAAAATATTCATAGATTTATAATATAGCTTTATGTATATACAGTATTTGTGTATTGTGTGTGTGTATACCATAGTTTGGAGAAATGTTTCATTTGGTACATGATAATAAACTTGAACTTCATTTACAATATCACTTTTTTTGCTTTGAACCTGATGAAGTAACAAGAATAAGAAGCCATATGTTGTTTCTCATCCTAGCCTAGAACACAGATTTGAGATTAATGCATTCTTGTGTGATGGTCATCAAAGCTATATTTCAACTTGGCATGACATTTCCTCTGATTTGTAATCGATTCCAGAAAGAACCACACCCTGTGGGAAAACTCATTGGACAGGTTGTGAGTGTGGCTGCTTCCTGAAACAGGGAAACAAATAGTAAGGTTGAGATTGATGTCCACTCGTTGTCAGAGGGAAAAGAACATGCAAGACTGGGATGATCCCACATCTATTGTCGGGAACACAAAGTTCAGGTTGGAACTGATCCATACTGACTGGCAGGAACTGAGTCACACAGGAGATGCAACAAACAATCTTGCTGATGGAACTCAGTGGGTCGAGTCACATCAGTTGGAATTAAAGAATTGTCTGTAATTTGGGCCGGAACCCTTCATCAGGACAATAAAAGGCCATATCTGCCTTAAGCTCTCTGTCTGAGGGAAACCATGCTTCATCTGCATTCTCTGTCAAAACTAGTTTGAGACTGGGTCTGCCTTAGATTCACTGTGTGAAGCTACAAGTGCTCTGGAGAGAGTAAGAGTGCAAGTCTGTGGCTGGTCCTCTCTTATGGGGTCTCCATGCTTGCTATTTGGTGGGGGTGGGGGGAGGGGGGGGGGAATACAATTGAAGTGTGGGCTGTTTACAACTAAAAATCCTGGATAAACAGCACTTTCCTGGAACTGCATCACATTGATCCAAGGCATACAGTTTGAGACAGCATTTCACCTTATTTACCATTAGGTTACGAAATAATGGTTATCCAAGTTCGTCATAATGCCAGACAGTATTAAAAATGGACTCTGGATCACCATGTCTAAACTGATCACCACCCCTATCTACACTAATCCATTTGTGCATTAATTCCATATCCTCCTACACCCTGTCTAGATGGCTCTTAAATCTTGTAACTGTTTCTGACTCCACAACCTCCTCTGACAGCTCATTCCGGAATCTAACTATTCCGTGTGAAAAATTTACACCTCAGACTCCCTCACCTTAAATCTATGCCTGTGACAACCCTTTCACAAGAAACAGTTTGGCTATCAACTCAGTTCATGCCTCTCATAATTTGATATACCTCTATCAAGGTGCCTCTTGGCCTCCTTCACTTCAGGTTAAACAGACCTCAGCTATCCAATCTCATTTAATAACTCAAGCGAAATGTTCCAGACTTTACAGAACTAGGCACACTGTCAAACAAGAAATAGTTTAATACTGGAAATAAATCACAATCAGATTCAGAGCTGAAACTGTAACATTCATTGAGGACTTGATACACTCACGATCAAATAGCACGAGGGTGTGATGGGACAGGATGACACATGTTTTGAGCAAATAGCACTCGGGCTTGTCTAGACAAATTGCTTATGTATTTTGTGTGTGATTCCAAGCTAATCTGTTTACAAGCTCGACTTTGGGATCTGGAGTTCCAGTTGCCAATGGATTGAACAAGAATCTGTGAGGCGGTAGGAATACTGGAGCCATATCCAGGGACACTCAGTGTCTCTGAAGGGATTCTCTTTTGCTTCTGTTTTTTCTTATCAGGGGTGAAGGCAATGTTAATTGCAACTCTTTGCTTGCCTTTACAGCAGGAAAAAGTTAAAAGTATATCATATATATTATATTGAACCTTGATTATGTAGAAAACATAAAAATTCCTTTGCACTGCTTTCACGAGGCCTTTCTCTTCATCGTTCATGACATCAAGCAGGTTCACCAGTTTCGAAGGCCATTTAGCCAGTTCGAGGGCAGCTTACCGGGTTCAAGGGCCATTTACCGATTCGAGGAACATTTACCAGGTTCGAGGAATGTTTACCAAGTTCAAGAGATGTTTACCAGGTTCATGGGCAGCTTACTAGGTTTATTAAGCTGTAAAGGTTGCAGAAGAGATTCACCAGAATGGAGGGTTTAATAGGGTGTGTTTTCATTCCCTGGAGCTTGTTGGCTGAGAAGTAACTGTAAAAGATTTATACAATTATGAGGAGCATGGATAAATTGAATGCTCAGTCTTTATCTCAGGGTAGATCATTTCCCAACTAAGCTGCCATGTTCACAACAATAAATTCTGATTCTGAGAACTAGAGGTCATAACTTGAGAAGAGAGAAATTTAAGCGGGATCTGTGGGGCAAATTTTTCATTTGGAGGGAAGTCCACATCTGTAACAAGATGCTAGAAGAAACGATAAAAGTGAATTTATTACACTTCAATAGGCATTTAGGTAGAGATAATAGAGAGGAAGAGTTTAGGATATGGGTCAAATGCAGGCAAATGGAACTAGCCCAGAATGCCAACTTGTTCAGTTGGGCCAAAGGGCCTGTTCCATGCTGTATGACTCCATGACTCTAATTAAAGACGTATTTGGTGTATTGATCCAATAGTCTAGAAAATCTGCTAAATCCTTGGAATGCGGAATAAGAATTTAACTGGATGAGCTGCTGGGGCCTCCTAGAATTTAGTCTCAGATGAATGCGCTGAACTGGTTTAATCTGAAGCAAATACTCTGTACCATTTCATCGTTAAACCTTGACCAATTCCAGCAAATTCCGAGAAATCAGGCATTCAATATGTTCCACAGACTTTGATGGGAATTAATACATTCACTGACATGTATCTATGGAAACACCAACTGACCTTTTTTTTGGCTCATTGATAAATCCTCACAATTCAGCATCCAGAAGAGAGCGACTGGAGATCCATGGCCTTGTGTATTGCCAAATTGATCCTACCCACAAATTGGAAGAATGACATTTTAAATTCCATCTCAGCGGGCTCAGACAAGATGGCATTTATATCAACCTCCGATTTCCATTAAACCCCCTCCCCATGTCCCTCTCATTCCCTATCCTTCTAAAATTTTCCCCAACTCTCCACCCGCTTCATTTCCTTATCAGAGAATTTCTCTTTTTAGCCCTCTGCCCATTCCAACATCCCTCAATTTTTTTTTAATCTCTTCTACCCTCCCATCTGTGCTCTTTTCCCTTTTCCATCCCATCTTTTTAATTCAGGCACCTGCCTGCCTTTCCTGATACCTAACAAAGGACCCAGGCCCTTTACTTCCTGTGGATGCAGCCTGTCCCGTTGATTTTCTCCAGCACTTTTATGGATTGTACATTTTTGAGTAGGTGTCGAGGCTACTTTTGTCTATCTCTGCATGTGAATACCAATCCACATTAATCCCATCAAGTTTGTTTATTGTCTCATGTACCAACTTGCAGTGAGAAAGTTTTGTGACCTTAAACTAATCCTTTAAACCAACACCTGGTGCACAGATGTCTCTACACTGGTAACTCATACACTCAGCTAGATACTTGTAGTAAAACATGTATTACGAGCTCCCGCTTTAGTAAAATAGGATCATCACTATAAGGGATAGTATGGACAGGAGGAACTGAGTGGTGTGACAGATTATGTAATATTTTATATTGTAAATAGATCTGTTTTAAAGGAGATAAACTGGGCCAGGTTTTTAGTGTAGGTCACATACAAACACTTCAGAACAGATCTCATTTAAAATACTGGATCTCTGCTCAAGCCAGACAGTCTGGCTCCGAGTGCCTTTGCAAAAACTTCAGGGAGCACCTATAGGGATTTCACTAAAGGATTGTTGTTTTGAAAAGCAACACATGAAAGAAGTCGGAGGATTAGGTTCAGAGCTGCAAGCATTCTGAGTTCAGGTTGCTGTTCTAAGGGGATCATGTGGTTTTGCAAGCAGAGAGAGTCACAGTTTTTTTTAATCTGAGAGAGAGGGAGAGAGAATTCAGTTTTGCAGTTCTTGAGTTCAGCAGCAACAGATGGGACTGGAACAGGACAAGCTGGGAAGCTTGTGGAAAACCTCAATTTTGAAGACAAGTGGTGAGTTCTTAGTTCAGCCTGGTCAAAGCCCTTGTGGTTTATACAAGAGGAGAGGACTATCTGCCTCATGTTTCACTTGAAATAAGAGAAACAAAAAGGAAATCTGTGGTGACCTGAAAGAAAGAGGTTGTCATCTGGAAAACCCTTATGGGGAAAGTTTCTTCGGCAAGACACTGACATGGCTGATTAAAAGGAATCAGTTTGTGTCCAACGAACAATAAATCTCTCTCTGAAAACCTTCCTGAGTGGTAACCATCTACCTTTCAAGCACCAAAGCCTGGTGAACTTCATTAATGTTTAATTCTGTGCACAGTATAAGAATTGCCTGCAATCAGTGAACTTGGAAGAGTGAGATGGGACTGTGAATCAAAGAACTTTTCTAAACTTGCATACACACATTACATACACTTGTGCTTAGAATTAGAAGGGGGTTAAGTTAGGTTAAGTAAGTTAATAGTAATAAGTTAGAGTTTGATCCTGTTTTCATGTTTAAAGATAATTAAAAGCAACTTTTGTTTAAGTAGCCATTTGGTGAATATCTACTGCTGCTGGGTTTTGGGGTCCTCTGGGCTTGTAACACTGGTCACAGTAAACATTTAACATTTCACGCAAGTACCTTCACAACACTAGTCGCAGCCCAGCGACAATTCAATACATTAGAAGAACTGAGGAAGGCTTGTCACAGTCTTTTCCAAATTCGATAAATTTGCAAAGACGTTGTTATTTTGCAAAGGAGAGCCATTCTGACTGCTGAAGAGAAAGCAGCTTTTTGAAGCAGCTCTTGTGGCCAGCCATTTCTTTTGTGGAATTCAGGGCAAAACATCAATGGTACATGTCAATGACTGGGCCTTTTAGGTGGATTGACCTGTGCCAGGAGGGTCTTTTGGGAAGTAAAGTCCTTCATTTCAATTGTGACTAGTTAAGATCACTTGGAAGAGACAACTTCATTTTGTATGTGATTAACAGTGGCGGTCACTTGGAGAGACCGATGCCAGTGTCTTGGAAGCTTAATTGAGGCTGCCCAATCCAAGTCTTGCCCACAAAAGGATCAGGGGTGTTACAATCACTCTTTTGTGTCTGGGTTACTTGGAAGGCTTCTTAAATAACTTAAGAGATGCAAGATTCAAATAACAGAAGAGACTTTACTTACTGATGTCTTCCACCATCTTAGCAAACTGTTTACACACTCACATATACATATACATATGCCCCACAGTGGTACACTACAGTTACTACAGTGAGAAGGGTGTATTCTTACGCAGTTACAAAATAGTTCACATTATCGTGTCTATATAGCATCCCTCCTTCTCAAGATAAAGAAAAATTTAATTTTCTTTATCACTTTCTTTCCAGTGCAACTTAAGTAACTGAACTTGTACACTAGTTTATTTACACAACTATTTTTAAATAGTTGTTATTGATATTGCACTGGTAGCAGTATTTGCTTCCCCATCTTGTGGATTTGGCTGTGATCATTGGGCTCTGTGTTGCTGGTACACATGTAGGAGATGTAGCATGTGCTTCACCTGACAACTTTGTGTTGATCTTTCCATATTAGTGGTTGTGGCCTCTTAACTTGGTATCTCACTTGATATTGGTGTTGCAGGCTTTGCTGGTATTAAAGGTTTCTGCTTCATCACATCTTGTGTCGGCCGGATGTGAATTCTCTTCATCTTTAGCTGATTGCCAGAACCTGTTTCGACATTGTATGGACTTGGTGTCTCATCTTCTCTGATGACTTTTTATAGGGTCCATGTTTTCAACTTCAGCTCTTGAATATGCACATGCTGTCCTCTGAAGAGTTCTGGTAATGTTTCTACATGTTTGTTATAATGCTGGTGCCCTTCTTCTTGTGTGTCAGCCAGTCTTCTTCTGATTTCCTCCTGGTTTTCTGGAGAGTGTAGTTTGCTTGGCAGAGTTGTTTTATATCTCCTCCCATTTAGAAGTTCTGGTGGGGTCCTCATTTCAGCTCGTAATGATAGAAGAGCTAGGGATGGGTCTTCTTTTGTTTTGCGACACTTAACTAGTGTGCGTTTTACAGTTTGCACTTGTCTTTCAATGAACCCACTGTTGCGACTGCTGCGGCAGTGCTACTGAGTAAAGAGATATCCACACGGTATGAGGGTGAACCAAAGAATGACTTTATTGGTTTGTATTTGCTGCTTCTCTGCACTGGCCCACCCACACCCGGTAAAGCACCCGATGGTTTCTGGAAGTGACATCAATGCGTTGCAGTGTCACCCTCCGGGCAGCGGGCCACTACACAGAAGTAGAGGGCTCCTTAGCCCGCACGTGGCTCTAGGCACAGGCTCCTTCTCGATAGTAAAGGGGAGCCCGTGCCATTTTGGACCGGCCACATGTTGCGGCGATTCACCCCGTTTACTCGCATGGTTGTTCAGCCCCTTAAACTCTGAACGGTCTGACTTAAAGTTTTTGGGTGGTCTACCTCTGTGTTTGACCCAGGGGTCTGGGGTCGGCAGGTCAAAGTCCAGGTGGGTGACTTTGAGGTGGTCGACTGTGAATCTGTCCTATCAGCTGCCAGTGTCCAATGTGAACACCACACCGTTTCTCCATAGTACCTTGAAGGGCCTTCGTACGGGCCCAGTAGTCCTCTGCATACGAAAACATAGTGGGTGGACTGCAAATCTGATGGAACTTGGTTGGGTAGCAAGCTGTGTCTAGATGGTGGCAGGGGGTTTTGTCTACCTGCTTGCTCTCTCAGCCTGTGCAGGACATCTAATACGCTGGGGGGGGGGGGGGGGGGTTGAAATGTAGATCCCCTAGGATGAAGCACGGTGTGCTGTACACCATTTCTGCGGATGATACTGGCAGGTCCTCCTTCAGTGCCATGCAGATCCCGAGCTGTACCCATGGGAGCTCATCCATCCAGTTTGACCAGGTCAGTCGGCCTTTCAGGTGGTGGTGGAACCGTTCGACCAGTCCGTTGGTTGGGGACGGTTGACCATCATATGGTGGACTTGGCTGATGCAGAATTTTACCAAGTTGGACCAGAAGGAGGAGGTGAACTGTGCTCCTCGGTCCAATGTGATGTGGGTTGGGACTCTGAAATCCGTGACCCAGGTGGCAATGAAAGCCCGGGCACACATCACTGTCTCGCAAACTGTCTGGCCAGCGGGTGAATCTTTCAATGGTCATGAATAGGTACCTAATACCTTGGCTCACTGGGAGGGGGCCAACAATGTCAACGTGGACGTGTTCGAACTTGCATTGCACCGGTTCATAAGTTTGTATGGGGGCTTTGGTGTGCCAATGCACCTTGGCGCGCTAGCACTTTAAGCAGGTTCAAGCCCACGGGGTAACATTTCTGTAGAGTCCATGCCACACAAACTTGTATGGGAGCAGGTGGACCGTGGACCTTATGCAGAGGTGAGATAAGCCGTGGATCTGGTCTAAAACATGCTGTTACTAGGTCATGGGTAAGATTGGCCTTGGGGACCCGGTGGAGATGTTGCCCAGGAGGGTCAGTTCTCCTGGTGCAGGGCAGAAATCTCTGACCTTCAGGTGGTGACGTCCATCCGGTACGCCTGGACGTCTGCATCCTCCTTCTGGTCCTTAGCGAGATGGACGACGTTGAGCCCTCTGAGTTTGCAGTGACAGCGGGCTGGGACAGCGCGTCGGCTACTACGTTGACCCTGCCAGGAATGTGACGGTCATCCGTGGTGAATTATGATATGAAGAAGAGGTGCCATTGTTATCTTGCCCACCATGAGTCCAATAACTTGTGGAGAACATAGGTCAATGGTTTGTGGTCTGTGTAGCTGGTGAACGCTCTCCCCTCTAGCATGTAGCGGAAGTGCCATATCACCAGGTACAAAGCCAGCAGTTCTTGGTCAAACACACTGTACTTGAGCTCTGGTGTTTGGAGATGCTCAATGAAAAAGACAAGGGGTTGCCAGTGCTCATCGACCCATTGCTCTAGCGCTATGCCCACCCCTCTGTCTGAAGTGTCCATTGTGAGCGCTGGGGGGAGGTGGGTCTGGGTGGGCCAGTACCATGGTCTTTGCCAGTACTGCCTTGGTGGCGTGGAAAGCCTCCATGGCATTCAGCATCCATTGCAGCTTCTTGTCGCTGCGTTTGATGAGGTCGAACAGAGACTGCATGAGGTTGGCCGCTCCCAGGAAGAAGCGATGGTAGAAGTTGGCCATCCCCAGGAACTCCTGTAACCCCTTGGTTGTGCTTGGCTTAGGGAAGTTCTGAATGGCCTCCACCTTGTTGGGTAGTGGCATGGCACTCTCTGGGGTGATGCAGTGCCCCAGGATGTCTATCGTCTCTCTAAGCCAAACTGGCCCTTGGCTGGGTTCACCATGAGCCCGAATTGCTGCAGTCTGTCGAACAGGCAGGTGAGATGCATCCTACGGGTGCTGGCATCAGGGCTGGCGATGAGAATATCAACTAAATAAATGAAGTTGAGGTCCTGCTGACCATGTTCATTAGCCGCTGTAATGTCTGAGCTGCGTTTTTGAGTCCAAAAGGCATTCTTAGGGATTCAAAGAAGCCGAAGGGTGTGATGATGATGTTTTCTCATTGTCACTGGGGTGTTCTGGGATTTGGTGGTACCCTTTTACAAGGTCCACCTTGCAGCCTTTTAGCCTTGTGGAGGACCGTTGACTCGTTTAGACATCGGTAGTCGCAACATGGATGCCAACTGCCGAAGCTCTTCTGAACCATGTGGAGTGAGGAGGCCAACTCCTCCATGGCGACAAACTCAGCCTTGGCTTGTCAGAGCTTGTCTGGTGGGAGGCGCCGTGCTCATGCATGCACCGGAAGGCCGGCCATCTCTATGTGGTGCTCCACACCCTATGTCAGGTTGGAGTCATGGAAGTTCAGTGCCAATAAAGCTGGGTACTCTTCTTGATTCAAGGTATGGATTCCCAGTGGTAGGAAAGAGTGCCTCCACAGGGTGAGGGGGAAAGAATGGAAAGTTGTGGCCTTTACTAACCAGCATCTTGTCACCAGTGCATGAGCCTGGAGGAAATCCGCTCCAAGTTGTGCCTGTCCCACAGTCGCGATGGTGCACTCCCACTGGAAAACGGTGTCTGCAACATGGATGGTGAGGCTTGGAATGGAGGACTCATTGGCCTCTTGCAGGGGAAGGCTTTTGGTGTTGTGTCTTGTCTCAAAGTACATGGGTGGGATGAGGCTAATCTCCGTGCCCGTGTCGACAAGGAAGCCCCTCTTTGTCCTCTGGTTTCTGAAGTAGAGTAAGACTTTCTGTGTGCCAACTGCTGAGGCCACTATCGTTGGCCGGCCTGCCCGATTCTCATTCCCACGTTGGTTTTGGCGGTGTGTTACAAGCACGGGGGTGAACCGCTGGGTGTTCCTGCCCCATTGGCAGTGGTAGAAACAGTGCTCGCTGTTCTTCTCCATGTGCCCTTTGCATTGCTACTGTGCCATGGCTACCTCTGGTGTTTCTGGTGGACAGAGAGTCGGCACCAATTGCGTAGACTGGTTGCATGTGGAGGGAGCTCTGCTGTGATGTCCAGATCAGCCAGTCTGCCTCCTTGGCTATGAAGTGCGGGGCACTGAAATCCACGTCTGAAACTGCCAAGGATCCATGTACTGCTTGTTTCGAGAGAAATAGTGCTTTGATCAGGAAACAGTCTGTGTGCGTGTCTGCCAGGGCCACTATCTCGTGTATTGGCTCGGAGTGGTTTCTGTCGCCCAGGCCCTGTTTGTTGAGGATTCTAATGGCATGCTCATGCCAGCTGAGTTCTAGGGTGTCAAGGAGGAAACGTCGGAGCTGCTTGTACTTACACTCCATCAGTGGGTTTTCTTTGAAGGAGCTTACTTTGGCAGCTGTAGTGGCATCCAGGGTGCTGATGACATGCCAGAACTTGGTGTTCAATGAAACAATTCCCCTGATGTGGAACTGTGACCCAGCCAGCTGTGGCCAGTTCCTGGGCTGGCTTGCCCAGAACGGCAGGAGATGTAGGCTCAATGCATTGGTCGCAGGTGTTGCGACTGTGGACTCAGCCATTTGCTGCATTCTCGTGCGATTGATGCGGGTTCCAAAATGTTGGAACTGTCGGGGTCAAACGGCCACGCTCTCGAGTAGAGACGTCCACACAGCGTGAGGGTGAACCAAAGAATGACTTTATTGTTTTGAATTCACTGTGTCTCTGCACTAGTCCGCCCACTTCCAGTGACGCACCCACCGGCTTCCAGAAGTGACGTCATCGCGTCGCGGTGTCACCCTCCGGCCGGGCTGGCTGCTACAGGGAAGTGGAGGGCTCCTTAGCCCACATGCAGTGCGAGGTGCGGGCTCTTTCTCAGGAGCGAAGTGGAGCCATGTTGGACTGGCCGTGTGTTATGGTGATACGGCCAGTTTACTCACACCATGACCTTTGGGGTAGTGTAGTGATAACAAACCCATACTCTGCAGCCAACTTTCTGAATTCTTGTAATGTGAACTGCATTCCATTGTCATATATTACTTGCTCAAGTATTCCTTGTTCATCAAAGAGAGCTTTCATTTTTGATAGTTGACACTCTCAGATCTTTCACCCTTTTGATGAATGGAAACAGAGAAGTAGCAGGCTACTATTATACCACTCTTTTGTTAGAATACTTTATTTAAAAATTTTAAACCACAAAACATTTGAATATAATGATTCATATAAGAATACATGTGGAATGTATAACAACTCCCCCCCCCCCACCCCCATACCTGCCATACCCCCCTCACACCCTACTACCCCTCCCTCCACCTCCCTCACCCTCCGTATAACCCAAACCCCAAAGATAGAAAAAAGAGAAAGAATAAGGAGATCCAAACCATCAATCACATAACTAAATGCCACGGACTAAAGTAACACCGCCACAACCAAAGTTCAAAATTTTAAACCTACATAATCCAAATAAGGCCTCCAAACTTTCCAATAGAAAAAATAATTATGCATATTATACATGATCTTTTCCAAAGGAATACACAATCTCAACTCCATATGTCATCAATGCAAACTTAAATCAATCTCATTGTTCCAAGTAATCATAGGAACATAGGAAGTAGGAACAGGAGTAGGCCGAAAATGGCCCATCGAGCCTGCTCCGCCATTCAATACCATCATGGCTGATCTAATTTATGACCTAACTCCACCTACCTGCCTTCTCCCCATATCCCCTAATTCCTATACATTTTCTCACTATAGCTAAAGTTAATCTCAAAAATGCAATTTGATACCTTGTTTATCTCAATTTCAAGATCAAAATTTCAACATTACTCAATAAAAAGTGTTGGTTCCGTTGGCAATTTATTCTTAAGAACTTTCTCTAAAACCTCTTAAGTCAAATCCATAAAAGTTTAACCGTAACCAAGTAAAATGTAGGAAAGAACCTACTTCTTTATGACAACTAAAACATAAATCTCAAGAAATTAAATTATATCTCTTTAATTTTTCAGGGGTTTAAATATAGCTGATGTATAAAGTTATAATGAACTAACCTGTATCTCATATTAACAATCTTAGTCATACTATCTTTACATACATTTCTCCAATCTTCTTGATCAATTATTAATTATCCTTAAATCTTTTTCCCACTTTAATCTAGATTTATGTAAATCTAATTTAGCCACTTTATTCTGTAATAATGAATACATTTCAGATACAAATGCAATGTCTTTTCAAAGAATGAAGAAAAAATATGAAATTCCACAAAGTACTCTTTTTTTGTTACTATCAAATTAAAGCTTTATTTTTGGACAATTTTGGGCATACTCTAAGGTTGCCAAGAGAGTCAAATTTTGAAATTTTTCTTATGGAAGGTGGGAAGAAAAAATTTGTATTTAAATAACACTCTTGATGCTTGGTGAACAAGTCTGCTCCCATTGTCTGGCAGGCACTTCTGTGGAAATCATTTCCTCTTTTTGTTGTGTTTCTGTGGCATATTTGACATGTAGCCACCATATTTTCGATGTCTTTGTATACAACAGTCCAGTGCATGGCTGACTTCGCTCTGAGTTTGTATTTTCTGGAGAATATCTTTCTGCTTTGTTTGAATCCAGCCAGCAGAACACCATTCTCCAACAATATGTTGACTCTAGGGAATAATGGTGAAAGTTATAAATTGAATTGTACAATTTTTAATGAGGCTTGAATTTTGTTTGTGGTTTATGCTCCATTTGTTGAAGATTTAGATTTTGTTGTAGATGTGTTTTTATTATTCGGATATCTGAATTTTAACGTAATGATTGGGGATATTTAAATGTGGTATTGGAGCTTTTATTGGATAACTATTGAAGAGTAAAAGGGAAAAATGGTGGAAGAGTACTAAAATTGAATTGTACAATGCTTAATGAGGTTTGAATTTTGTTTTAAGATGGTGGTTTATGTGACTAATATGATGATAGATGTGAAGTTAGTTGATATTTGGTGAAGGTTTATCTCTATAGAGAAAGTTTTTTTTCATTTTTTTTCATGCTACAATTTTTTTTAAAGAATTGATTATTGTTTAAGAATTTTTGATAGATAATGTTACTAACTTTACTAATTTTTTATATTAAGTTTGAGTTAAATATATGTTTCATCTTAACTCTGTTTGTTAAATATATGCATTTAAGTTTGATTTAAATATGTTTTTTAAGTCTGATATTTTAGTATTAATTACTTTTCTTTTTGTTAGTATTTTAATCGGTTATGTTTTTGTTTTTTTGTAAGTGGGTTTTTTTTCTCACATATATAATTAACTTTATTAATTCTTCACTCTTTATTTTGGGGGGGATAGAGGGGGTTGGGGACTAATTTGAGTTGGGTTATTAATGTGTAATAATTATTGGGGAGGGTATAGTTTATTTAGATTACTGATATTGTATTGTAATTTTATTATTTTATTCTTAATTTTTTTAATGTAATTCTATGTTATGTTATAAAATCTTAAATAAAGTTTAAAAAAAAAATATGTTGACTCTAATAGACCAATATTGACGTACTGAAGGCTGTATCTGCTTTATCCTCTCTGGACATCCTTTATTACTTGTGTTTTTTTTCAATTGCATCAAATACAAATAAAATTGATACAAAATGATACACAATATTTTTTCTCCCCCCTCCCTCCCTTAAACCTCCCCCTTAGATAGAAAAAGAAAGAAGATCAACATCTGGATATATATATTGATCACTATTCATATTATTCTAATAAGATTATTTTATCTTCTAAATATTAACTGGGAGGAGCAGGAAATGTGGAGAATATAGATGGACTTTTACGAATGAAATGCATGTACGGTTAAAATGCATGTACAGATAAAAATTCCCAAGTTGATTCCTTAAGCTATAAGTAATCCTTTCCAAAGGTATACATTTTGTATTTCAGTCTGCCACATAGCGAATAAAATTTTCTGATTTCCATTTTACTGCCACATATTTCCTTGCTACCACTATTGCTACACTCAAAAACTTGTTTTTTGTATTTATCTAACTTCAATTCAATATCTATTTCATATATATTGTCAAGCAAAAATATTCTCTGGTCTTTTGGTATTGGTACCTTCATAATTTGTCCTAAAAATATACTCAAGTCATTCCAAAATTTTCCACTTTCACACAACCCCAAACTGAGTGTAATAAAGTCCCTGTTTCTTTATTACATCTAAAACATATGTCAGAACAACTTGAATTGAGCCCATGCAATTTATATGGAGTATAGTTGGTGCAAAAAAATTTGTATTGTACCATTTGATATCTAACTGCGTTTGTTACCCTCTCCTGACAGTCTTGTCCACAATTCATCTTGAACTTGTTTATTTAAATCTTTCTCCCATCTTCATTTTGATTTGTGTCTTGCAATTTTATGTACATATTTGCAATAAATTTCTTAATGAATGTATCTGTAATTAAATATTCAAATTGACTCTGCTCCTTAAGTCTTAAATTCATGCCCAATTTCTTTTTTAAATATGACTTAAGATAGTAATATGAAAAAATTGTATTATTTAGTATATTATATTTCTCTTTCATTTGTTTAAAAAAAACCTTAAAAAACAATCTTTTATCCTTATAATCCTTTACCGTGGCAAATATTAAAAAAAAAGAATTATTTAAAGTAAAATGAATAAGCTGATTTTGCATTAACATCATCTTGGGTATTTAATAATTCTTAATTCCTCTTTCCATATGAATTACATTCCAGACCTTAAACAAATGTGTTAAAATTGGTCCTTCCATTTTTCTTTTCAAAAATTCATCATTCCACTTGTATAGAAAAGGCTGAGTTAGTTTCTCTTACTTTATTCATTTCAATCTGTACCCATGCTGTTCTTTCTCCAAATTGGTAACAAGGACAAGAATCTTAATTGTGCTGCCTTGTAATAATTTTTAAAGTTCGGTAATTTTAGTTCTCCTTCTTCAAATTTTGAGGTTAGTCTTTCCTTGACTATTCTTGACATTTTATCATGCCCTACATTTTTATTTAATTCTCTACGAAAAATGCTTTTTCCACATCCAATGCCAGCATTACCACTGATATCTTTTCTTTCTGAACTATATGTAATAAACTCATAAATTTAACTATATTATCTGCAGATCTTCTATGTTTAATGAAATCATTCTGGTCCGTATTTATTAATTTAGGTAAATACTTGGTTAATCTGTTAGCTAATAATTTGGATACAATTTTATAATCTGTAATTAATAATGATATTGGTCTATAAGAGGACAGCTGTAAAGGATCTTATCCTTTTTTCGGGATAACTTATTATTGCTGTTTTGAAAGATTCTGGTAAATCATAGGACTCTCCCATTTTGTCCGATAATCCCATTAATACAGAGACTAATAATCCTTTGAATTCTTTATAAAACTCCAGAGGGAAATCATCCTCTCCCGGAGCCTTATTATTTGGTAAAGATATCAGTGTCTCATAGACTTCTACATTTGTAAAAGAGTTCGATAGTTCCAATTTTTCATCTCTGTTTAACTTAGGTAATGTAACCTGTGATAAATATTCCTCTTTTTTCATCCTTTATTCAGATTAATATAATTTTTTTGTTGCATTTTATGTAACTTGACCAGTTTCCCTCTTTATTGCTATTATTGTTCTTGATACTTGCTCAGCTTTTAGTTGCCACACTAAAACTTTATGGGCTCTAATTCATAATGTTTCTGCCGAGTTCTCACTATATCTTTTTCTACTTCATAAGATTGTGTTGTGTTAATTTTCTTTTTTTTTTAGTTTGAATAATTCTTTTTTCTCTTCATTATTTTGGAAATGCAAGTCCTTTTGTAGATCCACTTGTTGAGAAAGCATTTGCAACACATCGTCCTTACTGGTTTCTCTCTGATCTGGCTTAATTTATTACTGGTCACACTGATGAGATGATGTATCTTGATCCCCATGTCTTCCATTTCATATTTTTCATTCAGGGAAGTCATGACAAGGTATCTTTGCCTCATATGTATTTTAAGTTGAAGTCATAGCATTACCGTCTTAGAAGTAATTTCTGGAGTCTCGCTGTTGCCTTGTTTCGGTTCTTTCTCTGGTTATGTTCCAGTGGGCGATGATCACTTTCCACTATAAACTTTCTTCCATACAGAAACTTGTGAAACTTCTCACATCCGTATACGATTGCCAACAGCTTTCTCTCAATATTGGCATATCTGGTCTCCGCTGATGTTAGTGTTTTTGAGGCAAAAGTTATTGGTATTCCTTCTTGTACTAATGCTGCACCAAGGCCTCTGTTAGATGCATCTACTTGCAGAATGAGGGCTTTTTCTCTATCATAGTATCTCAACTCCACTTATTATTTCTTTGAGCTGGTCAAAATTTCTCTGATGTGATGGTGAGCACTGAAATTCCACGTCTTCCTTCAACTCTCTGATGTTTGCTGTGGTAGCCTAACACATGTAGTATGAAGGAACTCATGTATTGGACCAACCCAAGGAAACTTCTGAGTTTCTTTTTGTCCTTTGGGTGCTTCATCTTAGAAATGGTTTTAACCTTCTCTGGGCTTGGCTTTAACCCATCAGGAGTGTACACCATTCTGAAGAATTGTCATTCCTTCATTTTTATAATGCATTTGCCTGCATTATATTTAATTCCAGCTCCTCTTGTTCTCTCCATGGCCTCATGTAGATGAAGATCATGAATTTTTCCATCTCTGCCAAAAGCCTGGATGTCATCCGCGATGCCATCAGCACGGTTACACACTTTGTAGGTCTCAATGATCTTCAGTTGGAACACATCCTGGCTCACCTTTAGGCCAAAAGGTAGTTGCAGGAATTTGTAACAACCAAAGAGAGTAATGGACATTGTTAGTAGTATTGATTTCTCATATAGTTTCACATTCCAGTATCCATTCTTAGCATCTAGCTTGCTGAAGATTTGGATCCTGTTAGTTCTGCTGTGATGTCTTCTGGTGTTGGTGCTAGGTAGTGACCCATTTTTATTGCTTGATTTAAGTCTTTAGGTCCAGACATATTCTCAAGCAGCCATTTGGCTTTTCTTTGACCACTGTGGAATGTACCCAGTCAGTCGGCTCAGTCAGATTGACTTTGACTTTCATCCTTTCCATGTCCTTTAGTTCTTGCTCCAGCTTCTTCTTTCACTCTAGTGGGACTTTCCTTGGAGCAGGGATGACGGGTTTGCCATTTGGGTCTATGGCGATGTGATAGTCAAAGTCTCCAAAGCATCCAACTGAATCATCAAAGCATTCCGGTACATGCTCATGAGCTCAGCCTTGCTTGTTCTCCAATGGAGTCTCTGTTGATCCTTTTGGATATCTTCTTCATCTGGATCTCATAATTGACAGAGATCAATTTAAACTCTCGGCAGCTATCCAGACCTAGAACTGTTGGTCCGTCTGCATCTATCACATAGAACATGCAGAAGATGTTCTTTCCCTTGATCTTAGCTGCTTGATCATGTGTCCACCAAAGGCCGTTAATGTGACATTCACTGTTTCCAATGGATATCCTTTTATTATGTTCTCTGGGAACATCTGGTGGTAGAGTCTGAGTGGAAGGACATTGCTTTGTGATCCAGAATCCAGCTTCACCTTTAGGTTAAATATTGTAGGCTTGTTCTGGATTGTCCTCTGTATTTGGATCCTTGTGTGCAGCTCACTTCCTTCTTTCATCTCACCCGACATCTCATGAAAGTGCATGGATTCTATGACCAATATCTGGGTGTCAGAGACCTCATTATTGTTTACATTTATGCTGTGGATCTTTTTTCTTCACTGGTATGACTGTTTTCATCATACCAGACTTGCACAGCTTCACCCTGTGGTTTGCTTTACCACAGGCTCTACATTCAGAACCGTATGGGGGGCATTTGTTTTGGTCATCAAAAGGGTATTGTCTGCCGCACTTCCTGCAGGCCTTGGGGGGGTTGCACTTTTCCAATTGTGTTCTTTATTGTATCAATCCTTCCTTCTCTTTGCTGTGGGTGGGTCTGCAAAGTTAGGGATTTCATTTGCGTCCTCATGGCTTCAAAGTCTCTGGCTGTGTCTGTAGTTTCAGCCAGCTATAAGAGACTTTTGCACTTCAGGATGGGCACTCCTCCATTTTAATTGATCAACTAATCTTTCCTCTATATCCTTAAATCTGCATTCTGCAGCAACAATTTTTAGTCTCGTGAGGAAGTTATCAACAGTTTCATCAGTCTCTCGCATTAAGCCTTGAAATTCATAGCATTTAATTTTATGATTAGACTTGAGTTCAAGGTAAGAAGCAAACTTTGCAAATATCTCCTCTGGATCATTTTTCTCCACCTCTTTAAGCTCCCGGCTATTAAATAAGTCAAGGCCTCGCTCCCCTGTCCAGAGAAGTTTATAACTGACCTTCTCCTTATCAGTTAAGATCACTTGTAAAACAGGTATGTGGCCGACATATGATTTCATTGCCTGAAACTAGTTTTGAGAAATTTGTACTTTCTATACCAAAAAAGGGGTATATATCTGATTTGTATTGTATTTTACAAGAAAATGAAACTAAGACAGATTGGGATAAAGATAAGTTGAAATGGGAAAAAGATTTATGTTCTATAATAGCTGAAGAAGTTTGGATGGAAATTTGTCAGAATAGTATTCGGAAATTGATTAATGCTAGATTAGCGATGATTAATTATAATTTTATACATCAATTATATTTAACACCAGAGAAATTTAAAAAGTTTGGTCTTAGTAAGGTAGATTGTTGTTTTCGTTGTGATCAGACGGCCAATACTTTTTTACATAAAGTTTGGTTTTGTGATCGATTGCAACAGTTTTGGAAAGGTATTCAATCTATATTTAATAGTTTATATAATATCTATATTGTATTAGATCCTGATATATTTTTATTAGGGAATATGCAATCATTAATCGATTTAGGCTTATATGATTATCAGATTTCTTTTATCTATTTAGCTTTAGCAGTGGCTAAGAAATGTATAGCGCTTACTTGGAAAGATAGAAATATACTAATTTTAGATAGGTAGTATTTAGAGATGAAGTCTTGTTTAATTATGGAAAAGATATCTTTTTCAATTCAAGATAAGATGTCTTTTTATAAGTTGAAGTGGATTCCATTTGTTAAGTACTTCCAATTAAGTCTGATTTAAATATGTTTTATGTGTGATATTTTAGATTTGATAACTTTTTTTATTAATATTTTTACTTGTTATTTTCTTTTGTTTGTGTGTTTTTTTATATATATAATATTACTAACTTTATTAATTCTTCACTCTTTATTTTGGGGGGAAGGGTGGGGTTTTTTTTATTTATATTTTTTTTAGTGGTCGTATAAATGGGGGGGTTTAGATTGATTTAAGTTAGGTTATCAATGTGTTGCAATAATTACTTCATTTTTATTTTTTTCTTTAAATGTAATTTCTTTGTTTTATTCATGTAATAAAATATTTAAATAAAGTTTCAAAAAAAAAGGCTACGCAACGCAAGGAGAATTCATGAGTCTGTCGCAGCCACTTCCCATCAGTTCATCATTAATTTTGAGCATCAAATTTCAAAGGTCTATGCTTCAACACTGAATTTAAAACACTGAACTTTGAAGTAACTTTCTCGATTTTGGCCTAGACGCTAATGATTTGGGTATATCACACTCACACACACACACACACACACACACACACACACACACACACACACACACACACACACACACACGTACACAAACACTCACACACACACTCACACACACACACGTACACACACACACACACACACACACACACACACACACACACACACACACACACACACACACACACACACACCTGTGCATAGGTGGGGATAGATTTAGTGTTAAGAATAGTTTAAAAGTTAAGACTATAGTTTAAGAGTTAGAAATAAAATTAGTGTTTTAAAATGAAACCCTGTCTGGAAAGTCTGCAGACACTATGGTTGAAGCTGGAGAAACTCAGCAGGTCAAACAGTGGACTTTATATAACAGATAAAGATGCATAACCAACGTTTCAGGCTTGAGCCCACATTCTGCTGAGTTTCTCCAGCATTGTGTTTTTATTTTAACTCAGCTAGATACTTCGCAAATACAATAACAATAACTGCTTCTGCTACCCACGTGGACTGTGTTCCGGGGTGGGGTGGGGTGGGGGAGGGAGGGCTGAAAGATTCTAAAAACATTACTCGGTTGGCACAGCGGCACTGCCAGTGACAGGGGTTCAAATCTGCCGCTGTCCATAACGAGTTTGTAAATTCTCCCCATGTCTGTGGGGTTTCCTCCCACCCTCCAAAATCGTGCAGGGATTGTCTGGTTAATTGATGTATTTAGGGGTCATAGGCTCATGGGCCAGAAGGGCCTGTTACCATGCAGAATGTCTAAAAAAAAAACTACTCAAGCAAAGAATGGTATTTCACCAATTATTTCCATCAATTTTAAAGCAAATCAACCAATCGTTCAAATGTACTGGAAGGCTGGCAGTGTGGTGAGGTAACCTGGGTGCAGTGTATCTTATCTCTTACCAATGATTTTGATACACTTTCTCAATATCAGTTTATTTAACTCATTTTTTTGAAGTTCATTATCACCTGACTGTTCATATACAACCAGATTAAGCACCAGACCATGGTGGACACATAACACACACACACACACACACACACACACACACACAACACACACGACACAGCACATAATAATCACATACACTAATAAAAATATAATATAAATATGTATACATATTTCAGAATGATTTATTCGTTTCATTTACAGGGTCATATCAATCTTACGGGCTGCTACTTCCCAGCCTGACAGTCTGGCTGGGAATCATAAATTAGATCAGCCATGATTGGATTGAATGGCGGAGCAGGCTCGATGGGCCATTTTTGGCCTACTCCTGTTCCTTCTTCCTATGTTCCTATGTCCTGATTTTGATGGTCCTGTGCCTCCTTCCTGATGGCAGAAGGTCAAAGATCCTGTGTAATGGAAGCTATGGATCCTCGCTAATTCTTTGAGATTTGGACAGGACAGGGTAAGGCCAACAGTTGTTTGCTTATCCCACTTTTACCATTGTGTAGGTAGTGACAAACAGTGAAGAATCATACAGGGCAGAAATGGCCCCAGACACCACCATATCTATGTAACCTTTCTGCTGGCCTTCTTAAACTGCTGCAGCCTTCTAGTTAAGATACTTTTGCTGTTGGATGGGGATTTCCAGAATTAACATCTTGATACAATCAACCAGTTTTATTTTTCAAATGATCATCTGCCATTAGGCAGGCGAACCGGCCCCGCTTGACATGCACGCGGCGGGGCAGCCGGCCAAAATGGCGCCGTTGGGGGGTTTCCTCCCGACCTCGGCACCGGGCTCAGAAACCCACGCTTGGGGACCCACGTGACTCCCCGGTGACATTGGGGCCCCCCCAGCACAGTTCTCAGCCAGGTCCAGGCTGGGAGTATAAGACTAGCCAGGCAGCCTGCAATAAATCAGTTTTTGCTCACTGAACTCAACCCGTCTGGTTGTGCGATCCTTCAGTGAGCAGTGTAGCCACCACTACAATTGGTGACCCCGACAGGTTCAAACGTCTTTGAACCCAACGACCCTTCGATCAACGCTATAGCCATCCCTGATCTCTGGGTTCAGGAGCCAGAGACCTGGTTCAGCCACACAGAGGGTCAATTTCACCTCTGCCAGATTTCATTGGATTCAACCAAGTTTTACCATGTGGTCGCTGCCCTGGACCAGGCCACCGCCAAACGAGTGCTGCACCTCGTTCAGCACCCACCCGCGGAAGATAAGTATGGGACCATCAAGCGGGTGCTCACTGGCTCCCTCGGCCTCTCCAGGTGCCAGCATGCCGCTCGGATGCTGCGCCTCGACACCTTGGGGGACAGAACTCCAATCGAGTTGATGGACGAGATGCTCACGCTCATGGGCGATCACACCAACTGCCCACTCTTCGAGCGCATCTTCCTCGACCATCTGCCTGAAGACATCCGGCCTCTACTGTCCCAGGAGAGCTTTGTCGACCCAAGGAAGGTGGCTCAGAAGGCCCAGGAGCTATGGCTCGAGCGATTTCCGGAGGGCTCAGCAGTCCAGCAGGTTACGAGTCATGGGCATGACCAGGCCAAGCCTTCCTCTAGCGCTGTGGTGGAACACCCGGCCCCTGCAGGGGCCTCAGAGAGCATAGCCAGAAGCAAGTCATCCACTTCAGGCCTCTGCTTCTTCCACCAGCGCTGGGGAGCCAAGGCTCGGAAGTGTCGTCAGCCCTGCTCATTCCAGGGAAACGAGCAGGCCGGTCGCTGTTAATGGCTGCAGTGGCTAACCAAAAACACAGCCTTCTCTACCTGTGGGATTCAGTCAGCGGCCGACACTTCCTCGTCGACACCAGAGCCCAGATCAGCGTCATCCCGGTCACAGCCATCGAGTCCTGGAACTGGCCTCGAGGAACTCCCCTCCATGCAGCCAATTCGACAGAGATCCAAACATATGGAGTCAAGACCGTCCACTTCCAGATCAGCCAGCGGAAGTTCTTGTGGAGGTTCACCATTCAGGACCATTTTGGTCCCTTCCAACTGCCATCCTGGGTGTCCTCCTTGCCCACAGACTCCTGGTCGACACTCGAGGTAGACGATTGGTAGATGCCCGTACCTTCCAATCTGTTCACCTCAACGTCTCCTGCACAGAGCAGCCGCAGATGGCCACGGTCAGCATGCCCAAGGACGTTTCAGCGTATCCTGGACGAGTTCCCATCTCTCCTCAAGTCGCAGTTCTCCACCACCTCACCACGCCACGGGGTGTTTCATTACATCCCCACCCAAGTCCCGCCAGTCCATGCCAAGGCACGCCGGCTCCTGCTGGATAAGCGAAGGAAGAGTTCTCGCATCTGCAGGAGCTGGGGATCATTCGATGGTCCGACAGTGCTTGGCCCTCACCACTCCAACTGGTCCTGAAAGCCTCAGGCGGCTGGCGCCCCTGCAGAGATTATCGATGGCTTAACGATGCGACAGTACCTGATCCCTCACATCCAGGACTTTACAGCCAACCTGCATGGCGCGAGGGTATTCTCCAAGGTCGACCTGGTGCGCGGGTATCACCAAATCCCAAGGACATACCTAAAATCGTCATCATCACCCCTTTTGGTTTGTTCGAGTTCCTACGCATGCTGTTCGGGATCAAGAACGCTGCCCAGACCTTCCAGCGCCTTATGGACACAGTGGGCAGGGATTTAAATTTCATATTCATTTACCTGGACGACATCCTTGTCGCCTGCAGAGACCAGGCACAACACAAGTCTCACCTGTGCACCCTCTTCTCCCGACTGGCCGACATCAGCCTAACGATCAATCCGGCCAAGTGCCAGTTCGGGAAAGAGTCCATGCAATTCTTGGGCCATATTATCATGGCCAAAGGAGCCACACCTGCCGCTACGATGGTCGCTGCAATCAGGGAATTCCCACACCTGGACAACCTCAAGGGGCTACAGGAGTTTGCGGGTATGGTCAATTTCTATAACCGCTTCATTCCAGGTGCTGCACGCATCATGCAGCCACTCTTCGCCCTCATCGCAGCCAAAGACAAGACACTCGCCTGGATGCCAGAGGCCAGCAGGGTATTCAAAGCCACGAAAGATGCCCTCGCGAAGGCTACCCTGCTCGTTCACCCACACACTGACCTGCATATGGCGCTCTCCGTTGATGCCTCTGCCACAGCCGTCGGCGCCGTCCTGGAGCAGCAGGCGAACGGACAGTGGAAACCATTGGCATTCTTTAGCCGACTTCTTCACCTGCCAGAGCGCAAGTATAGCGCTTTCGATCATGAGTTGCTGGGCATGATCCTGGCAGTGCGTCATTTCTGCTATTTCTTGGAGGGGAGGCCTTTCACCATTTTTACCAACCACAAACCCCTCATTCACGCATTCGTTATGGCAAGAGATCCCTGGTCGGCCCGCCAACAGCATCACCTCTCCTTCGTGTCGGAGTTTACCACCAACATTCGGCACAAGGCGGGGAAAGACAATGTGGTCGCTGACGCACTCTCATGACTGGCCATTTGTGCGCTGACATCCAGCCTCGACTTCAACCAGCTCTCCTGGGACCAGAAGTCCGACGAGGAGACGCGGGTCTTTAGGACTGTCATCACGGGCCTGCGGTTCCAGGACCTCCCGACTCCTCACGGTGAGGGCACTGTCCTGTGCAACGGCCAGTGGTTTCCCAGCAGTGGCGCAGGCAAGTCTTCCACCATATCCATGACCTTTCCCACCCTTCCATCAGGTCCATGGTCCGTATGGTGGCAGAACGTTTTGTTTGGCACGGTCTTCGGAATCAGATTGCGGACTGGACCAGAACCTGCATCCATTGCCAGCTTTCCAAGATACACAGGCGCACCAGAGCGCCCGTACAAGATTTCAAACATGTCCAGAAACGGTTCAGCCACATACATGTGGACATCATCGGACCCTTATCCATTTCCCAAGGTAACCGTTACCTTTTCACAGTGGTAGACTGCATCACTCATTGGCCCGAGGCGATCCCGATGCCAGATGCCTCCACGGACTCCTGCTCCCGAGTGTTTTTGAACGGTTGGGTTGCCCGGTTCGGCATCCCAAACCACCTCACCAGTGATCGGGGTGCCCAGTTCACCTCTGCACTCTGGGCACAGCTCGCCAACAGGCTGGGGATTGAGCTACATCACAACACAGCCTATCACCCACAGGCCAATGGGCTAGTCAAGAGATTGCACCGCCACCTTAAGACGGCACTTATGGCCCCCCTCACCGGCCCCCCTCACCGGCCCCAACTGGGTGGACGAGCTGCCTTGGGTGCTCCTGGGCATCCGCTTGACACCCAAAGAAGACCTACAGGCATCATCAGCCAAGCTGGTCTACAGTGCACCGCTAGCCCAACCCGGCAAGTTCGTCAACGCACCTCACAACCCCCACCAGTCACTGCACGGTCTACTTCCCTGCCTCCGGGCCCAGTTGGACTCCTTCACACCCCCACCCCGCCCAGACACGACACACGGGCCTCTTGCGTCCCCAGCAAGCTGTACTCCACAGAGTGCGTTTTTATCAGGCGGGGCCCATCCACAGCACCTCTACAAAGACCATACGAAGGGCCGTACAAAGTCGTCCAGCGTTCAGGATCCACTTTCATACTGGACATCGGTGGTAAGAGGGAACTGTTTACAGTGGACAGGTTAAAGCCAGCCCACTTCGACCCCACCGAACCAGTAGTTGTGGCCCACCCCAAGAAGCGAGGCTGCCCGGCAAAAAAGGACATTGGTGCCGGTTCAGGGGAGGGGGTCTGCGTGGCAGTACACCATTAGGCAGGTGAACCGGCCCCGCTTGTCAAGCACACAGCGGATCAGCTGGCCAAAATGGCGTCATCGGGGGTTTCCTCCCGACCTCAACACCTGGCTCAGAAGCCCGCGCTTGGGGACCCAAGTGACACCCCGGTGACGTCGGGGCCCACCAGTGCAGTTCTCAGCCAGGTCTAGGCTAGGAGTATAAGACCAGCCAGGCAGCCTGCAATAAATTAGTTTTTGCTCACTGAATTCAACCTGTCTGGTTGTGCGATCCTTCAGTTAGCAGTGCAGCTACAATCTATGATTAAAAATGAAACCATGAATTGAAAGTATGTTAACCCACATTACCTAAGGGACCAGAGACTGCAGCTTAGCCATGTGCTTCAACCAGACAGGCTGGAGTTCGACCCCAGAAATCCCGGAGCCGGCACGCACTTCGGCCGCTGGCAGAGATGCTTTCTGAATTACGTGGAGGGTGCTGAGGCATCGGATAAAGAGCTATTAATGCTACTGTTAGCCCAGCTGGGAGACCACCCTTACTCCCTTATACAGGATGCCAGGTCCTACCAAGAGGCAATGAGCACTTTACAAAGGCATTACAGTAAAGGGCATAGCGAACTCCACTCCCGGTACAGGCTCATGACCAGGTCACAACAAGTAGGGGAGTCTGCCAGAAACTTTATACTCTCTCTGAAAGACCTGGCGAGAGGCTGCAACTTTAAAGCAATATCAGCTCAGGAGTATGTGGAGGACCTTATTCGGGACAGAATTGTTGTGGGCATACGGTCCACTGAGACGAGACATTGATTGCTGAAGCTTTAAAAAGCACCAGGAAAGAATTGGAGGAGTACTCACAGGACCCTGGGGCTGGGACAAATGTCACACTGCTGGACTCTCTAGCCCCACGAAAATAAAAGTATGGTGCCTCACAGGAAACCACAGCAGCAGCAGTACCTTGAGGGTCCCAAGTGCTTTATCTGTGGACAAAGAAAGCACCCCAGAGCCCTCTGCCCTGCCAGAGAAAATGTCTGTTCCAACTGTGGAAAACGTGGGCATTATGCAAAAGTCTGCAGAAGCCCCAAGGCCACAGCCAAGGCCCATCCTCATGCTAATGAGAGGCGGGAAAGCTCTTCTTTCTCCACAGACAAACAGAAGAATAATGCCATGTGCAGCCGACCATCTTGGACAAATGTTACAGAGCAAAAGACAGTCTTCAGGAGATGAATATGATGCCGAGTACTATGGGATCGAAGGACACGCCAGACTTGCTTCCCTACACACGAATCAGGCGAGTCCACACAATTTATCTGACGCCTCTGTGTGCATCAAAATTAATGATGTGAGGGTAAATTGCTTAATAGATAGTGGAAGCACTGAAAGTTTTATTGACCAGGGGTTAGTCAACCGCCTTGCCCTCCCCACACGCCCAAGTGAGCACCGGATCCTGTTAGCAGCCAGCAGCCAGCAGTTTTGCAGGGTTACTCTAGAAATCCGGGGCACAAATCCAAGGTTCAAATTACTAGTACTCCCTCACCTCTGTGCCCCGGTACTATCGGGGTTAGATTTTCAGTGCCAGTTAGAAAGCATTACAATGGTGCACAATGGGCCTCAGCCCCCCACAACGCCTTAACAAAGAAACACACTGCAGCCTGTCTGTCCTGAACATAGAACCCCCTCCGCTGTTCACACACCTGACCCCAGAATGCACACCAATAGCCACAAAGAGCAGGAGGTACAGCCCGAGGGACAGAGCCTTCATTAGGACAGAGGTTCGCAGGCTACTACAGGAGGGCATCATAGAGCAGAGCACCAGCCCCTGGAGAGCCCAGGTGGTTGTAGTAAAGTCAGGAGAAAAACTGCGCACGGTAGTGGATCAACAAATTTACACAACTAGATGCCTACCCCCTGCCACGCATAGCAGACATGGTCAACAACATTGCGTAGTATAAGGTGTTCTCCATCATAGACCTGAAGGCAGCATACCACCAACTGCCCATTAGAAACAGCGATCACATTTACGTGGCATTTGAGGCAGACGGCAGGCTGTATCAATTTCTGCGACTCCCCTTCAGTGTCACCAATGGAGTCTCCCGATTTCAGAGAGAAATGGACCGAATAGTAGATGAGTTCCAACTGAAAGCGGTGTTCCCCTACTTGGACAATGTGACAATCTGTGGCCACACTCAGGAGGAACATGACACGAACTTAAAACGCTTCTTCCAGGCAGCCGAGGAAAGGAACCTAACGTACAACAGGGACAAATGCGACTTCAGCGCCAGCAAGTTGCCAATCCTGGGCTACATAGTGCAGAATGGGGAATGGGGAAATCAGCCCAGACCCAGCCCGTATGCATCCTCTCCTAGACTTCCCAGTGCCACACACGCTGAAAGCACTAAAAAGGTGTTTGGGACTGTTCGCTTACTATGCCCAATGGGTCCCCAACTACGCCAACGGGGCCCGCCCACTTATAAAAGCCTCAGTTTTCCCACTGTGCCCAGCATCCACCAGAGCATTCAGGGACATTAGGGACCATATCGCTAAAGCTACCATGTGGTCCATAGATGAGTCAATCGTGTTTCAAGTAGAAACGGATGCATCGGATGTGGCTCTGGCAGCCACCCTAAACCAAGATGGACAACCGGTGGCCCTTTTCACGCGAACCCTACAGGGGTCAGAGGTAAGACACTCAGCAGTAGAGAAGGAGGCCCTAGCCATTGTGGAAGCAGTAAGGCACTGGCGACATTATCTGGCATGCAAACACTTCATGGACCAACGGTCTGTGGCTTTTATGTTCGATAACGAGAACATGGGGAAAATTAAGAATGACAAAATCCTGCGCTGGCAGATAGAATTGTCTACATTAATTACGACATTCTATACCGTCCCGGGAGACTCAACGAGCCCCCGGACATGCTGGCCGGAGGCACTTGTGCCATCCTTAACCCCACGTCCCAGTTGCAGAGCTTGCACAGTGAGCTGGGCCACACCACATAATGCACCAATGATGTCGTGATACGTCATTATTTGCATGTGAAGTTGTGTCAGTGGGAAAGAAGACAGGAGGAAATATTAACATCTCACTCACACCCAACAACCAAACCCAATCAGCTGCCTTTTTAAAAAAAAAAATCTCATTCATGGTATGTGGGCATTTCTGGAAAGTTCAGCATTTTAATAGCTGTCCCCAAATACCCTCAAAGTGAGTGGTTTGCCAGGACATTTCAGAGGTACTTAAGAGATATCCATGTTGTTGAGAGTCACAAATCAATCAAATCAAAACAGCAGCAAATTTCCTCTCCTAATGTGATTGGTTGAATTTGTAACAACTCTATGATTCAAGATTCTTTTATTGGCAGGTAATAAAGAAGCAGATGTAATATTACGTCTGAAATAAGGTAAACAAAGATTCATCAGCGGCAGAAATGGCCCAGCGCCCATTACAGTGAGGGAAAGAGAAGCAAAAGAGAATCCCCTCAGAGTCACTGAGCGTCTGTGGATTTGCCTCCAGCCCTCCCGTAGCCTCTGGAGCCGCACAGACTTCAGTCCAAACTACCAGCAATCCGAGCTCCAGATCCAAACATCTGAAATGATTGGAATCCTTCAGCACCCGAGGTCCCTTGGAAGCCCCTCTGCCCTCAGCATCGCTCACATCCTGGTTCCGATATCGAGTTCCCCTTCAGCCGATCTCTAGCAATCCACCACCGCAAGGTGTGAGTCCTTGGTCCACAGTCAGCGGCCTGCAGCCTGTGTGTTATTAAACTGAAGAGTCCCTCACTGATCCGCCGCTGTAATTATTGTCCCATGGGGTCATCTCGTTTGCTTCTCCTTCTCAAATGGGGGTTGTTCTCCCCACTTTCTAGTGCCCTCTCTAGTCCTCTTCTTCCCCAGAGTATGCAACCCTTCGTGTCCACTGTCATCTTGGGCCCAGACCCTGCAGTTGCAGGATTTTAAAATAAAACACCGTCGACTCCAATACTCCTGTACAGAATATTCTGTAGAAGGACTGGGTGGAGGAATCCTGTGGAGTAGTGCTGTGATTCCACTCCCCGCTCTCCCCAGGTCTGCACTAGCGGCGGCAGTGCCATGAACATGTCACAAATTTGTTTTACAGCAGCATTTACAGTGCAAACATTTCTATAAACCACATTTCCAAATAAATAAAAATAGTGTGGTTCATTGTTTGTTCAAGAATCTGACGGAAGCGGGGAAGAAGTTGTCCTGATGCCTCTGGGTGCTTGTTATCAGGCTCCTGTACCTTTTTCCCGAGGGTAGAAGAGTGAAGGGGGCGTGGCCTGGGTCATGAGGGTCCTTGAGGATAGAGGCTGCTTTCTTAAAACACCACCTCTTGTCGATGACCTCAGTGGAGTTAAGATGGTTACTGAGTTAACAACGCTGGAGTTTTTTTCCTGTCCTGAGCATTGGCACCTCCAAACCAGCCAGAATGGCACACCTGTCGAAGTTTTCGAGAGACTTTGGCGGTACTGGTTTCTAATTTAGCATTTACTTACTTTCAGTTCCAATTTAGCATTTACTTACTTTCAGTTCCTCTGTGGAGTTAGAACTCATGTTGCTGCATCATTAGTTTCAGCTTCTAGATTACTAGTTTAGTAATTTAACCACTACCCTTCCCATCATTTTCCCTCAGCGCTCGGCTTTGAATTTGACTCAGCATTTTGTTTTTCTTTATTGCTTTTATCTATTTGATGATTGATGATGAAAGTTTATTGTAATTTGCGTATATAATTAAATACATAGATGCACCAAAATTCCTGCTGCAGCTACACAGGTACATAAAATATACCAACACGTAAGTATAAATTAAATTACCACATGAGAGAATTTAAAAAACAACAATAAATATAAAAAGATGGATAAATATTCACACTTGCCTATAATGCAAACAAATTATATTAAAATATGTACTGAATGGTTAATGTCATGGTTTGCACAACAATGTTACAGTGCTGTCTGTAAGGAGTTTGTACCTTTTCCCGTGACCTCGTGGGTTTGTTTTTAAACATACAGCATGGTAACAGACCCTCCTGGCCCACTCGCCCGTGCAACCCAATTACACCTAATTACGATCCCCAGTTTGTTTTCAAGGGTGGGAGGAAACAGGAGCACCCGGGCGAAACTCATGCAGACACAGGGAGAATATCCTTTGAGTCAGCACTGGTTTCGAACCCGGGTTGCTGGCGCTGTAATAGCGTCGCACTAAATGCTGCACTAACCCTGCCGCCTTGCACTTAAACTTGCTGCTCTACGTTAACCGTGCCGCTGGGTTTCCTTCCACCCTCCAAACACATGCAGGGTTAGTTGGTTAATTGGTATGTTTGGGTGCCATGGGCTGGTGGGTTGGAAGGGCATGTTGCCATGCTATTTCCCACAATTAAAAACAAATAGACAGATCTTTGCTGATCCTGGAGTAGTGTGATGGATAGGGTAGTCTGGGGAGGTTCAAGAAAAATTTGGAATAGAACATAGAAATCTGAAGCATAGAACAGGACTTTGGCCCACAGTATTGGGCTAAACTAATAACCGGCTCCAACAACTGCCTAGTGTAACCCTCCATTTTTCTCAGCTCCATGTTCTTTAAAGGATTGTATTGTACCTACTTCCACCACCATTGCTAGCAGCACAGTCCATGCCCACACCACTCTGTGAGATAAACGTACACAAGACCATAAATCCCAGGAGCAGAAATAGGCTACAGCTGTTGGAGGTCGTCCCACCATTTAATCATGAACTGAACCATTATCCCACTCAGCCCCACTGCCCGGCCTACTCCCCATAGCCTTTGATTCCCTGGGTAATCAAGAAACTAAATAGTCTCTGCCTGAGAATACACCCAACGTCCCGTGCACCACAATTGTCTGTTGCAACAAATTCCACAGTTTACCATCCTTTGTCTAAAGAGATTCCTCCACATCTCTGTTCTAAGTGGACACACTTCAATCTTAAAGTTGCGCCCTCTTGTCCTAGACTCTCCCAACATGGGAAACAGCCTTTCTACATCTACTCTGTCTATGCCTTTCAACATTCAAATTGTTTCAATGAGATCTCCCCCCCGCCAATTCTCCTAAATTCCAACAAGTATAGACCAAGAGCTGTCAAACATTCCTCATATGATAACTCTTTCATTCCTGGAATTATCCTTGTGAACTTCCTCTAAACTCTCTCTAACGTCACTACATTGCTTCTCAAATGAAGAGCCCAAAACTGTTCCCAGTACTCCAAGTGAGGTCTCAATAAAGGCATATAAAGCCTCAACATTACATCCCTGCTCTAATATACTATTCCCCTTGAAATGAATGCCAGCATTGCATTTACCTTTGTCACCACTGACTCAGCATGCAAGTTCACCTTCAGGCTATCCTGTACGAGGACTCCTGGGTCCCCTTGCATCAGGGTATTTTCAATTTTCTCCCCATTTATAAATTTTTTTCGATTAAACTGCATGACTGTACACTTTCTGACACTGTATTTCATTTGCCACTTTTCTGCCCATTCTCCTAATCCAGGGAACGGCTGCTGAGGTCGTGAAGCCGGGGCTGGGTCAGGAGAACTCCGATGAGGCATGGTCTTCCCTGGAGGTGAGGTGTCTGTCCAGACTCTCTGGCAGGGAGGAAGCAAGATGGGGAGGAGAGGCTGGAGGAGTCCCCAATGAGGCACCAAGCCAGGACTGAGCTGGAATTGACAGCAGCAGTGAATGCCCTGTCGGTGGCCACGGGCAAGCAAGCCAGATGGAGAGTCAGCACCAGGCACTGCAGAGGTTAGACCAATCTATACTCCAGCCCCAAATAGAACACAACACATATAAAATAGTGTTGCTGCCAGAGCTGTTGTAACAGCAGTGAGGCTGTTGGTGTGAACCTATGCAGATTGGGGAGTGGAGACACAGCACATCTGCGAGGTCCGACTGCCTTCAGCTCCATACAGGCTTTGAGTGGCTCGTTAAAGGAGCTGACAGTAGTTTTATTTAAAATCCCACCACGGCAGAGTCTGCGTCTATGATGGCGGCACCTACTATCAGCAAAAGCCACGAGGGGTTGTAGACTCCAGGGAACCAGAGGACTGGCACAGGGTACCAGTAAATGGGGAGATCACACCTGTCTGAGAAGGAGATCCAAAGGAGATGACCCACCAGATGGTGACCATGGTGGTGGACCAGCGAGGGGCTGAAGGAACCACACAGGCAGAGGGCTGGTGGTAACGAGGTGAGGAACCCACAGAGGCTGTGAGCTGCTGGAGACTGCAGTCAAGGAACTCACTTCAGGCTGCTGGAAACTGGCTTGAAACTGGCTGAAGGGGTACCAGGTATTGGAACCAGGACGTGAGAGGGTGCCGTGAGCACTGAAGGTATTGGAGGTTTGGATCTCAAGCTTGAGTTGCCAATGGTTTGGACTTGACTCGTGGCGCTGCGGATGCTGCGAGAGCGCTGGAGGTGAATCAACGGACACTCAGTGACTCTGGGGGGGATTCTCTTTTTCTTTGCTTTCTTTGACATTAAGAGGGGCTTCAGGCACTTTCTGCTGATGGCGAATCCGTCTGCCTTACAGCAGACAAAAGCAATTCTGCATAATATGACATTGTTTCTGCTACGTGACAATAAATTGAATCTTGAACAGGAGCAGGAGTTGTCCATCTGGCCTGTCGATCCAGCTCCCACATTCAGTGAGATCACAGCTGATGTGGTGTGGACCCAGTTCCGCCTTTTCCCCATAGTCCTTAATTCCCCTATGCTGCGAAAATCTATCTTACTGTAATTTAAATATATTTAATGAAGCAGCCTCTATTGCTTCCTTGGGCAGAGATTTCCACAGAAAATAAGTCAGGATTTTGAAAATATTTGATATGTATATGTGCACTTTTTGATCACTGAAACTATACAAATGAGCAGTTTAAAAACTACAAACATGAATACATATTATTATGCACATGTATTTCTTAATATTTAAATAAAAGTTTTTTAACAAAATAAGCTTGTAAAAGTGTGTATGTAACTCTTTTTCACGTTTTGCAGCTCTCAATCATCTGAAGTTTATTGTATGTGGCTCATATATAAAGTATGGCCACCCCTGTTTCCGCAGCCTGTTTTTTCAAAACTACCTGCTTCTCCACCTGCTTTTGTATCATTTGTAAACTTGATCACAAATCTATTCATCTCATAATCTAAATCATTAATATACAACATAGCCCCAAAACCTACCCCTGTGGAACACCACTAGCAATTGACAACCAACTAGAATATGATCCCTGTATTTCCACATTCTGCTTCCAGCCAATCAACCAATGCTCTACCCATACCAGTATGGTTCCTGTTATACCATGGAGTCTTATCTTGTTGAATAAGCTCTTACAACCACCCCTCCCCCCTGTACTTGCTCCCAAGCACCTTAAAGCTAGGGACCGTGGTGTTAGCCATTTCAGCCCTGGGAAAAAGCCTCTGGTCATCCATGTGATCAATACCTTTCATCATCTTGTACACCTTTATCAGGTCACCGCTCATCATTACTCCAGTTACACTAGTAAAGTTAGTGTAAAAAGGAAGATAATGCAGCTAAACATGTAGCTAAAGAGATGGTGCAGGAGGGAGGGCTTCATGTTTCTGGATAATTGGGCTTTGTTCCAGGGAAGGTAGGACCTGTTCCGACGGATCGGTTTGCACCTGAACTGGAAGGGGACTAGCATCCTTGTGGGTAGGCTTGCTAATGCTGCTCTGGGTGGTTTAAACTAGATTTGCGGGGGGTGGGGGGGGTGGGGGGAACCAGAACAATAGAGCATATAGTGAGGTGGAGGATAGTAAGGGTCACGTGAGAGCTGCCTGTGAAGACTGAAAGCAGAGGATTGTACATGATAGAAATTAACTCAGATGATCTATTTCAAGGCGATGAGTATTGTCGGTAAGGCAAATGAGCTTAGAGCGTGGATTTGCATGTGGGATTATGTCATTATTGCTATTAGTAGGCTTTTTCAAGTGCATTCTCTGCTAAGTGTGCGCCTGAAGAAGCAGAAGTGGCCCTTTAAATTGCAGTTCAGATGGCAGCGTTGAAAGCACAGCGCTGGCCACCTGAAAGGACAGCTGCTCCGGGATGCGCATCTGAGCGCATTCCGGCTCCTGTCCCTTGGGCTGTCAATTCAGGATGGCTGGCTGTCAGCTGGGACAGCCAGCGTGGGCTATCAGCATGGGGACGTCCTGAGCGGGAGGTCCCCACACTAATCCCACTGCCCCAGCTGGAGCGGCTGACAGGGGAGGAGGCTGGAGCACTGGCGGGTGAGTACGGGGGCTGGAGAACTGGCAGGGGGGTACGGGGGCTGGAGCAGCTGGCAGGGGAGGAGGCTGGAGCACCGGTGGGTAAGTATGGCGGATGGAGCGGCCAGCGGGGCAGAAGGAGGCGCTCGAGTTGGGTACCGGCATTGTTTCGGCCAATCCCCTTCTCCTCCGCCATCCGCTCCAGACCCCTTCTCCCCACTCCTGTAATCAGTCACGACAGTGTGGGGCAGACCGCGCCGGCTGCCCGACATTGTGGGGACTGGGAGAGGTGCTTTCAGGTGGCTCCATTCAGATGGCTGGGGAGGCCACTGTGCTGTGGGGATTTTCCCTCTCAGAGGAGGGTTACCAAACTCACCTGACAGGCACCTGCTGCACATTCACGTGGCCTTCCCACAGCCACATTTTGCCAAAATATGCGGCTTTACAAGTGGGTCAATTGGTCACCTGAAAGTGCCTAGTGAGAATAGGTTGCAGGAGGGGCAGGACTAGCAGCTCAATGTTCCAGAGTTCCGATGCTTCAGACATGATAGAGGGGGAGGAGTGGCATTGCTAGTCATGGAAAATATCACAGCTGTGCTTAGACAGGACAGCACTGTGGACTCACTTACAGAGGCCACATGGGTGGAGCTAAGGAATGGGAAAGGTGTGAGCCCACTAATGGGCTTGTACTATAGACCACCCAATAGTCTGAGAGAATTGGAGGTGCAAATCTGTCGCGGGATAGCAGGCCATTGTAAGAAACAGGAAGTTGTGGTAGAAGGAGATTTTAACTTTCTGCGTATTGAATGGGACTCCCATATTGTAAAAGGACTGGATGGTTTGGAGTTTGTCAAATGTGTACAGGGAAGTTTTCTAAATCAATTATGTAGGGGTACCAATGAGCAAGGATGCAAGACTTGACCTCCTATTAGGGAAACAGGTAGGTGAGGTGGCAGATGTCTGTGTGGTCTCTAGGGCACTTCATAGAGGTAGGGCCATACTTGGACCCAATACGTCACATTAAAAAAATCTCAAATGGAGTGAAGCAACGAGTGCAGAGCTGCACTAATATCTGGATAAAAGAACACTTTCGACCCCCTTACACCCCTCTGAATTGCCACCTTTTGCTGCCGCCCCTAATATTTTTTCACTATTTTGAAAATATTTTAACTTTATAAGGATCAACCGGGGCCTTTGACCAAAACCTGGCTTAGGGATTGGGGTTCTAAAGGCTCTTTTTAATGGGGGCTCCCAGCACCTCCTTTCTGAGTACTTTGGGGATCCATTTAGTTAAGAACTCTGTAAGATTCCCGCCCGCCTCCACCCATGTCTTCTTTCAGTCCCAATATTTTAATGTTGCAGCATTTTGTGAAGTTCTCCAGGAAGTCCAACTTCCCTAATACCTCATCTCTTTCTTCAAGGAGATCTTTAATTTCTTGTTCCATTGTAGCAATTCTATCTTCCCCTGCCCCTAATCTCTCCTCTACCTCTGTCACCTTGCCTGTTATATTCACCAGGGGCCACTCCATCCTGGCCCTTCTGTCTACTACCTTCTCCAACCTGTTTTCATTTGGATTAGAGTCTGTAAAATGTCTCTTAAAGAGGGCTCCAGGCCCTCCTCCTCCCTTTTCTGTAGCAGCCTGGCCTTTCAACCTCTCCTGGCCTTGTGGCTGTGTCCCTTACCCTCTCGGCTGCCGCCATTGCCACCATCCTGCGGACCCACGTCTTCTTCATTACCGCCATCACTATCTCGGCCAGCCCGTTCTGCATCTTCATCTGAGCTCGTCAATCCTGAGCTTGTGCTGGCTCCAGTCGAACCCGCCAACTCTCGACTTGACCCTAGCGGATCCCGGCCATCAGAGAGCCCGCCAATTAACGCGTAAACTTGTGAGTTGCGGGGAGAAGCAGCTGTCCCCTCTCATTCCCCATCTCCTGTCCCGGGGCCTACACTAACTTCGGTCACATGGGACTGTTCCTCCATTCTGGCAGCTGCCTGATTGCGGGACTTCCGTTGGTCCCGGGGTCAGGGGAAATCACGTCTTTTTCTGCATCTCTTGGGTCAGCACCGCCATTGTTCCTAACACAAGCCACCTCCACTTTCCTTAGATCCTTGTCAGGCCGTCCATTTCATCGTCGTGCTTTCCCTTTTTGTTGTTGATTGAAGCCTCATCCTTTTCCTTCAATCAGGCAGGATTTTTTCCGATTTTAGGGTTTTTTAACGCTGTTTTCTGGTCTAGGTCTGGGAGCTCCGAGGATCTGCGACCTCCTAGACACTTACCATCATGTGATGTGGTAACAATTTAAAAGTTAAAGCACCAGAGCCTGGTGAATATAGTATTTGTTCAATTCTGTGCACAGTATGAAAATTGCCAGTGAACGTGGAGAAGTGAAATGTGAATGAGTGGACAGTGAAAAATAATTTTCCTGCACCCATAAACATTACATACATGTGCACTTAGAATTAGAAGGCGGTTAAATTAGATTACATTAATAGTAATAAGTTAAGTATTGATCTTATGCATTAAGAAAATAAAACCAGTTTTGTTTAAGTAGCCATTGTCTTGGTGATTTTCTGTTGCTGCTGGGTTTTGAGTCCTTTGGGCTCGTTACAATATACATGACATCACATATAACCCTGAGATTCTTTCTCCTGTTGGCGAGGCAGAATTACCACTTATTGGCAGTGCAAAAAAAAAGACTCAATGTATGCATGTAAACAAATAAGGAAATGCAAACAAACAGCAATGCAGAGCGAGAACAAAAATCAATAAAGTGTTCATGTAAGAGTCCCTAAATAAGTCTCTGATTGAGTTTGTAGTTGAGGAGTTTGATAGTGGAGGGTTAGCAGTGGTTCCTGAACCTGGTGGTGCAAGTCCTGTGGCACCTGTACCTCTTTTCCTGATGGTGGCAGTGAGAACAGAGTGTGTGCTGGGTGGTGCAGATCCTTTATCACTGTTTCTGTTCTCTGTCACTGTTCTCAACGGTGGGGATGGTTTTACCCATGATGTCCTGGGCTGTATCCACTGCCTTTTGCAAGGCTTTACACTCAGGGGTATTGTTGTCCCCATTACCAGACCATGACGCAGCCAATCAACACACTTTCCACCATATATTTGTAGAAATTTGCCGGGGTTTCTGGTGTCATACCAAACCTCTGCAAACTCCTGAGGAAGTAGAGGTGCTGACGTGCTTTCTTCATGATGCCATTAGTGTGTTAGCTTCAGGAAAGATCCTGTGAGATAGGAACTCCCAAGAACTTAAATTTGCTCACCCTCTCCACCTCTGACCCCCAATGATCAATGGATCCTATTCCTCTGGTTTTCCCTTCCTGAAGTCAAAAATCATCTCCTTGGTTTTGGTGTCATTGAGTGCAAGGTTGTTGTTGGTGCACCATTCAGCCAGGTTTTGAATCTCCCTCCTGTATGCCGGCTCGTTGCCTTTTTTTATATACAACCCATTACTGTGGTATAATTGGCAAATTTGTAGATGGTTTTGAGGTCATATCAAGCCACGCAATTGTAGGTGTAAATTGAGCAGGGAAGGGGGCTAAGAACTCAGCCCTGTCGTGCTCCAGTACTGATGGAGATTGTGGAGGAGATGTTCTTACCAATCCTCGTAGATTGCAGACTGGAGGTGAGGAAATGCAGGATCCAATTACACAGTGGGGTGTTGAGTCCCAGGTCAGAGTTTGCTGATCAATTTTGAGGGGATGATGTTAAATGCTAAAATGTAGTCGATAAAGAGCGTCCTGATGAATCGCTGTTGTCCAGGCCTTGTGTAGAGCCAGTGAGATGGCACCTGTTCTACGATAGTGAAATTGGAACAGATCCACATTACTACATAGACTCTACTACATAGACTCCCATAAACTTGAGATAGTAATCCTCTCTTCCTCTATCCTATCAATGCAGACAGGGTGCATATCCCTTCCTAAAATGCACAATAAGCTCCTTAGTCTTGGTGATGCTAAGGGCGATTGTTGTTCTGACACCACCCAACCAGGTTCTCTATCTCCATCCTGTATTCTGCCACATCATCTCCTGTTATTCACCCAGACCCTGTGGTGTCATCAGCGAATTTGGAGGCAAACATGGCTACGCAGTCATGAGTGTACAGGAAATACAACAGGGGATTAAGCATTAGCCTTGGGGTGCCCCTGTGATGATGGTTAGCAAGAGGTGATGTTGCCAATATGCACTGATTGGGGTCTGCCAATGGGGAAGTCAAGGATCCAGTGGCAGAGGGATGAACAAAGTCTCAGATCTCTCTGTTTAGTCGTGTTTTGCTCGTAAGATATTGTTATGGCAAGAGATTGCCAAGTGATCCAAGGATGCTCTCAAATGAGAATGACCTTTTAGGATAGGTTGAATGAACTCGGTCTTTTATCCTTGGAGTGATGGAGGATGAATGGTGACCTGATAGAGATGTACAAGATGATGAGAGACATTGATTTTGTAGATGGGCACAGGATTTATTTGAGGGATGAAATAGCTAACATGAGGAAGCATAGTTTCAAGGTGTTTGGGATAAAGTGCGGGGGGATGTAAGAGGCAAGTTTTCCTCTTACATCTGGGTGCATAGTGTATGCTGCCAGCTACATCTATGTATTAGATGGGTCCATGGAACTAAGGAAAATGGAGGGTTATGCAGGGAGGAAATTCTAGGCAGTTAATGGTAGATTATAAGGTTGGCACAACACTGTGGATCAAAGTGCCTGTACTGTGCTGTACATATGTTCTCTGCCTATCTTAAAAAGTGCAATAACTCCACTGCTTCCTGGCAATCTCTGGAACATGATCATTAAAGCACTGTAGACCTCATACACCAAGAGCACAAGACATAGCAGATGACCCCACCTGTCAGAATCCACAGAAGTCTTACAGGTGCGTAGAACTCCACCATCAAAAACATCAACACGGAACACTGCCGTCAGAAAGCAGCAGCAATCATCAAGGATTCGCACCACTTAGCACTTGCTCTTTTCTCACGACTGCCATCAGAAAAGAGGTGTAGGTGCCACAAGAGTCACACCAAGAGGTTCAGGAACAACTGCTACCCCTCCACCACCAGACTCCTCAACGACAAACTCTGAGATTCATTCAAGGATTCTTACTTCTGCACTTTATTGATTTATTTTCTCTCTTGTTTGCAGTCAGTTTGTTTTAATTTCTTTAGTTGTTTACATGGATAAGCAATCTTCTTGAGCCCAGTTTTTTTCCCACTTCCAATTCTGCCTTGCCTGCAGAAAAAAAGGATGTGGTGTCATCCATGTACTCTGGATGCCATGGCTGGCGTCATGTCTTTATAGCGCCAGCGATAGGAACCGGACTGGGGTTTGAATCCCGCTCTGCCTGGAAGGAATTTGTACGTTCTCTCCGTGTTTGCGTGTTTTTTCCCGGGGGGCTCCAGTTTCCTCCCACCAGGATGGCTAATGGTGTGGGTGGCACGGAATCATGGACCGAAATGGCCTGTAAACCGTGTCTAAATCGTTGTTCCATTTAAAAATCTGAAATTTGAACTGAAATTTGAGGTTCTCTCCACCTCCAGGCCCAGGTCCATGAGGTCCCCTGAGATCACAAATGGCCGATACAGCGCCACCTGTCGGCCACGGGGCGGCCCGACACCTGGATGTTGCGCCGCCTGCTGGCCAGCTTGAGCGCGGTCTGGGCGTCCGGCGCCCCCTGTCGTGGTCGTCTGGTCATTGCAGCTGGATCGAGCGCTGCCGAAGGTCCGGCCTAGAGATCCCCGCCGGAGGCCCGTGTGCAGCCGCTGGGTTCGTTTCCCGGTGTTTCCAGTCGGCCCGAGGTGATGTTCGTGGCTCGGAGCATCGCGGCCGATCATAAGGACCTGATCCACGATGTTTCCTTCGACTTCCATGGGCGGCGGATGGCGACCTGCTCCAGTGACCAGAGCGTGAAGGTCGGCAGGCAGGGTGGGAGGCGGCGGGGTCGCGGGGGTCCGGCCCGGGCCAGGGCCAGGGGGTCCGGCCTGGGCCTCGACGAGGGCCTGGTCCATCGGGTCCGGCCTGGTCTATCGGGTCCGGCCTGGTCCATCGGGTCTGGCCTGGTCTATCGGGTCCGGCCTGGTCTATAGGGTCCGGCCTGGGCCTCGACGAGGGCCTGGTCCATAGGGTCCAGCCTGGTCCATAGGGTCCGGCCTGGGCCTCAACGAGAGCCTGGTCCATCGGGTCTGGCCTGGTCTATAGGGTCCGGCCTGGTCCATCGGGTCTGGCCTGGTCTATAGGGTCCGGCCTGGTCCATCGGGTCTGGCCTGGTCTATCGGGTCCGGCCTGGTCCATAGGGTCCGGCCTGGTCCATAGGGTCCGGCCTGGTCCATAGCGTCCGGCCTGGTCCATAGGGTCCGGCCTGGTCCATAGGGTCCGGCCTGGTCCATAGGGTCCGGCCTGGTCCATAGGGTCCGGCCTGGTCCATAGGGTCCGGCCTGGTCTATCGGGTCCGGCCTGGTCCATAGGGTCCGGCCTGGTCCATAGGGTCCAGCCTGGTCCATAAGGTCCGGCCTGGTCCATAGGGTCCAGCCTGGTCCATAGGGTCCGGCCTGGTCTATAGGGTCCAGCCTGGACCATAGGGTCCGGCCTGGGCCTCGACGAGGGCCTGGTCCATCGGGTCTGGCCTGGTCTATAGGGTCCGGCCTGGTCCATCGGGTCTGGCCTGGTCTATAGGGTCCGGCCTGGTCTATCGGGTCCGGCCTGGTCCATAGGGTCCGGCCTGGTCTATAGGGTCCGGCCTGGTCCATCTGGCCTGGTCTATAGGGTCTGGCCTGGTCCATCGGGTCTGGCCTGGTCTATAGGGTCCGGCCTGGGCCACGACGAGGGCCTTGTCCATAGGGTCCGGCCTGGTCCATAGGGTCCGGCCTGGGCCTCGATGAGGGCCTGGTCCATAGGGTCCGGCCTGGGCATCGACAAGGGCCTGGACCACGGGGTCCGGCTTGGGCTACGAGCAAGGCCTGGTCCACGGGGTCCGGCTTGGACCGCGAGGAGGGCCTGGTCCACGGGGTCTGGGCCAGGGCCAAGGAGTCCGGCCTTGTCCACAGAGTCCGGCTTGGACCGTGAGGAGGGCCTGGTGTACGGGGTCCGGCTTGGGCTATGAGCAAGGCCTGGTCCACGGAGTCTGGGCCAGGGCCAAGGGGTCCGGCCTTGTCCATAGGGTCTGACCTGACCTGGGATTGCTTCTGGGCCTGGGATCAGGGCTGATTACTTGCAAAGGACCAGTCTGTCACAGGAAGGCTGTTCCTGAGCGGCAGGAGTCCCCGAGGCTGGAGATTGTGGAGTAACCACAGTCTAGAGAAGGGTGAGGAACATGAAGACTGGGATCCACTAAAACTATTTTGTTTAAAATTCCCCCCCCCCCCCCCACCTTTAACTTCTCTACCCCCGGACAGAATAGAGACAGAGATCCCTTGGCCCTCGCCTTTCATCTTCCATCACCCCCCCTATCAACTCTGTCTCAGGAACGCAGCCAACATATTAAGTAACCCATCCTACCCCGTTCCATTCTCCTCTCCTGTCCTGACTGGCAAAAGAATCCACTCACCACTGGATTCAAGTCAGCAGATGCTGGGGTCAAGTGGAATACACAAATGTAGGACTGGTCCATAGGGTCCGGCCTGGGACATCCTTGTCAAAGGGCCCTGGACCAAGATGTTGCTTCAGAACTTTTGTATGTTCCCCTGGTTTCAAGGACAGCTTGTTACCCAGTTAAAGACTCTTGAACAGTCCTGCCTTATATTCAAGGATGTTCTCTGGAGTTCACAAACCTACCTCATTGCAGCCCTTGCACTGGTTAAAATCTGAATTTTGTAATGCTATATTCTCTCCTTTATTTTGCACTACGTTGTTGTATTCATATGGGTTTGTTTGCATGGGTGGAATGCAAGCAAAATATTTCAGTGTATCTCACCCCATGAACTTCCACACCCAGCACATCATCCTTCACCACATATTGGATCCCATCACCAGTCACATTATCCTCTTTCCTCAGTCCCTTCTTTCTCCCTCCAAGGCGACCACTATCTCCGTGACTCCCTGCTCCCTGACAGTTTTCCCTGCACTCCTCTATCACCGGAGACCGAAACATCCATTTAAGGTGTTGGAAATATCCAGCAATCAGGCAAAATCTGTTGAAAGAGAAACGGTTAACATTTAAGGTCCTTTCACTTCATCAGATTCAGAATTTATTGTCATGAACAAGTGTCACAAAATTTGTTGATTTGCGGCAGCGTTACAGGTGCAAAATTGGTTTTAGTTACATTTTTAAAAAAATACCAAAAGAGAAAATGACGTACCGTCCGTGGTTCGCTGTCCATTCAGAAATTTGAAGGCAGAGGGAAAGAAGCTGTTTCTGTACTGTTTCAAGCTCCAGTGAGAAGAGGGCATGGCCTGGGTGGTGGGGGTCCTTGATGATAGAGGCTGCTTTCTTAAGGCACCGCTTTTTGTAGATGTCCTTATGGCACTGGCTGAGTTCACAACTCACTGTAGTCAAGGGCATTCAAGGGCAAAGTTACTTTGGAGGTAATGTAGCAGTGTTTGAAAAAGTGGGATTTCTCCAGTCAGCTGATGTAAGGTCCACTGATGGAAAAATCATGGTAGGATGAGAGGAATGACATTGATGGACTTGCACTAAGGGGTAGAATGGTTCAGGAGTTCTCCTGCATTGTAAGAAGAGAAAGAAAAAACAATGGGATACAAGTATGGCTGAAGAGATTTCTCCTCATCCTTCCAAAGGGAAGTCTTTTTATTCGGAGGCAGTGCCCTCTGGTCATAACTCTCTCCCACCAGTCTCCCACAACTGGAAACATCTCCACGTCCACTCTATTCATCCCTTTCAGTATTCAGTTGGCTTCAGTGAGATACTCCTGTTACGGGATATGTTAGAATAGTTATGGGTAAAATATGTCTTTAAAAGAGATAAATTGTGGGGGTTTAGGTTGCACTTCACAAACAGGGTAACCCCACAAAAGACATCTCATTTAAAATGGAAGAGCTTTGCCGAAGTGACTTTGCAGAGACAATGGAACTGCTTTGGAAAGGAGGTGCAAATATTGATCATGTCCAGGCTCAGATACTGATAAGATCTTTCGAAAATTGAGTTTGGCGTCTTGGGAGAGATTTTTTGGTTTTTACAAGCAGAGTGAGGAAAAAATAAACAGATAATTTATTTTTTTGGAGAGAGAATTCAGTTCTACAGCAGCAAAATAGCAAGACAGGCTTGTTGAAAACCCCCATTTTGAAGATGGGCTGTGAGTTCTGAGTTCAGTCTGTTGAAAAGTCCTTACAAGAGGAAATGGCTGGCTAGGGTATTTCTCCTGAAATAAGTGAAACAAGAGGAACTCTCTGGTGACCTGGAAGAAGAGGTCATCATTTGGAAAACCCATGAATGGAGCAAGTTTCTTTGGCAGACACTGAAGTGACTGATTGGAGGAAATCAGTTTGTGCGTGTCCAACGAGCAACAAATTTCTTTCTGAAACCAACAAGAACCTTCCTGAGTGGTAGCCATTTAACTTTAAGCACCAGAATCTGGTGGAAATTATAAATGTTGAATTCTGTGCACGGTATGAGAATTACCTGATACCGGTGAACTTGGAGAAGTGAAAAGTGAATGATTGGACAGTGAAACAGAACTTTCCTGAACATACACATGAATTAGAAGGGGGTTAAGTTAGATTAAGTTAATAGCAATAAGTTAAAGATTGATCCTTTTATGTTTAAAGAAAATTAAAAGCAACCTTTGTTTAAGTAACCATTGTCTTGGTGAATCTCTATTGCTGCTAGGTTTTGGAGTCCTCTGGGCTTGTAACACCCCTTCATCATTCTGAGCTCCAGCAAGTAGAGATGCAAAGCCATCAAATGCTCTGGGCCTTGCGTGGAACAATATAAGGAAGAGATGGCCAGTAGATGGGAACAGCGGGAGAGAGTATGTTGAGTGTGGGTGTTATAAGCAGATGGAACAAGGTGGGAAAGAAGAAAGAAAATGGGTAACGGAGGCCTGGTTGTTAGATGGGTGTGTATAAGAGGACCTGGGTGGATCAGAGGGAGAGAAATGAACGGCGGGGTTGCAGGATTACCTGGAATTAGAGAATTCAGTGTTGGTGCTGTTGGGTTGTAGATTATCTGGGCAGAATATGAGCTGCTGTTCCTTTAGTTAGGGTAACTAATGATGTAATGCTATCTGTGAATCTATTGAGTATTTTTAACCAAAGCTGTACTCAATTCTCAGGTATGGGATAAAGGAGAAGGTGGAGAATGGCACTGCACAGCAAGCTGGAAGGTAAAAAGCTGCTCGCGGTTACTTAGAAGTGGTAGAAGGTTAAGAATAATGGCGGCTCCTCTTTGTATGCATTCAAATCTTCACGTGAATTTCTGACGTTAACACTTTTATTCGCACCTTTGAGTTGCAAGATGTCAGTTGCAGCAAGACTACTAATAATCATTTTAAAAATCGGCGATCCCATTAAGTATGTGGATTATTTCAAAACAAATTTTTAAAACGTGATCTTTGAGTTAATGGTAGTTCTTTCAATGAGTTGAGCCTATAATTGAGACTCCCAATAACACTGAGTCCACAGCTGTATGATTTTATTTTTTACCTAGTTAGCTAATTTGGATAAAATGCTTATGCCTCTTTGAGTAGATTTCTCGACTGTGGTGTCATTAAGTAAAATCACTGATTTTATTTGTCCACATTGACATATTGATTAAACATGCTAAAGGACCAACATTCCACAGCTATTTGGATCAGTTCATCTCAAAATATCTCAACCACCAAAAGAAATTTCTCCTTGTTTTCAGCCTAATATGCCACCCTCTTATTCTGAAGTTGTGACCCCCTTGTTCAAGACTCTCCAGCCAAGGGAAAAAGCCTCTCTTCGTCTCTTCCTGCCAATAATGAGCTTTCGGATGAAAGGTCATTGACCTGAGACATTATCTGTTTCTCTCTCCACATGTTGCCTCCCATTGCTGAGTATTTCTTGCATTTTTAAAAAAAAATTGGATTTCCAGGATTTGATTTTTGAACATTTTGTGTCACTTTCACTAAAAGTCAAATGAGATAACATTTCATTCTTATAAACATCATAGAATTTTATAATGCATAACTTCAAACAATTACCTAGGTCTTCCTCAAGAGACGATTCTCTCAGGCAAGGAGATAGATGAAATAGTTAGAGTGAAATGTAATTGCTGATTTGTGTAGACGACATGGACTTAATAATATGTTTCATTGCTGTGAGTCATTCTAAACAGTTAAAGAGTTATAAAGTGTGGAAACACGGCCTTGGGCCCAACTAATTCACAATAACTAAGTTACCTGCCTAGTCTAGTCCAATTTACATGTGCTTGGCCCATATCTCTCTAACCCTTCTATGTACCTGTTCAAATGTATTTTTAAACGTGTAATGGTACTTAAATGTGCCACTTTCTCTGGCATCTTGTTCCATATACACACCAACCTCAGTTGCCCCTCAGGTCCCTTTTAAGTCCTTTCTTTTCTACCCATCCCCCCCACCTTGTCTTAAATCTATGCCCTATGCCCTCCGACTTTAGACTGTCCTACCCTGGGAAAAAGACTTATTCACCTTATTTCTTCCCCTCATGATTTTGAAGCCCTCATTAAGAGGAAATGGAGAAAGTGAATACTTAGTCTTTTTCCCAGGGTAGCTGATTCTTGAACTAGAGGGCATAAGTGTGAGAGGAAAGATTTTGGAGGGATCTGAGAGGCACCGTTTTTCACTCAGAGGGTGGTCCATAACTGTAATGAAATGCCAGAGGGAACTATAGAAGAGGCACAATTTCCTTGTTCAAAAGGCATTGGAGTGATTTATGAAGGACTTAGAAGCATATGGATCAAATGCAGGCAAATGGGATTAGCCCAGAATGCCAAATTGATCAGCATGGATGAGTTGGGTTGAAGGGTCTGTTGCATGCTGCATGGCTTAAGAAGGTAACACTCAGCCTTCAACACTCCAGGGGAATAGACCCCAGCCTCTTTAATCTTGGTAACATTTTTGTGAATCGTTTTGCACCCTTTCTAGTTGGATGACATCTTTCCTGTAGCTGGGTGATCAGAACTGCATGCAATATTCCAAAACTGATCTCAGCAGCACCTTGTACAGGTGTGGTGTGGATCATCGTTCTTGCACAGAGGTGCACTATTGGAGCAGCTGTGCTCTCTGGGTCCTAATACATCTTTTTATTAAAACCTACTTTGCAGACGCACAGTGGGTCAGTGTGGCGAGTGACATGGGCCCACCCTGAGTTTGGACAGGTGCTGGCTTCTTGTTCATTTGATCGGACTGCAGCGGTGTGGGAGGAGATCGTGGGAGAGTCCAATGACAAACTGCGGGGCCAAAGTCATTGGGTAAGTTTGGATCTTTTCACCACTAGTGCTGTATTCAGGCTGCAAATCAAATCGTGTTATCAAATTATAGTTCAAATTGTTTTGACCATTTGGGCCTATTTTCAAGGCATCATTACCCGATATACTCCATTTCCAAGAAAAAACATTTTAATCTGGATGCAAAATGACATCTGTTTTCTGTTTATGATACAAGAGCAAAGAACATTACAGCACAGTACAGGCCTTTCAGCTCATGATATTTGTAATCCTTCCCTACCTCACATCCACAATCCTCTTTTTCTTATATCCATGTACTTGTGGTCATTTAGTGACGAACTAAACACACCATTCGTTGTTGAGTTAAGACCAACTTACCTCTGATATGTGTTTTTAAAACACCCATACTCCCGATGGCCTTCGCAACACTCAACCTGGAAATGATGTCATCTCTGACGATTGGCAGAAAGCCCGGTACTCCAGGTTCTTGCCAACTCAAACCTCTGTGAGCCGGTTTGTTGTTTAGTATGGTTCAGCCCGCTATAGGAGCCCCCCCACCCCCAGAAGCAGTGTTAGGAGGTGATGATCCCATTGTATATACCTCGTGCACCTGCTTAGATGGGCGACCTCTCCGTGGTGGACATGCAACTATCACTGGTTGCTGCACGTCCACGAGTGCTGGCTTGAGGCGGTCAATTGTGATTGTCTCTTGCCTGCCTCCCATGCCCACTACACACGTTACGATGTGTTGAATCACTCTGAACGGACCCTCAAATGGGCACTGAAGAAGGGCAATAATGCATGCCCCATTGTATGAGTACGTATTCACAGTCCTTGAGGACCTTTGGGATAAATGAAGTGGTTGTATCATACCTTGAGGTAGGAACAGATGCCAACGTGCCAACTTTCTTATGCAGCCATGTTAGGAGTGCAGTGGGTGAATCCGTCTGTCCTCTTGGCACTGGCACAAACTCCCCTGGAACATTGAGAGGCGCGCCATACACCAGTTCAGCAGAAGATGTGGGCAGATCCTCTTTTGATGCTGTACGAATTCCCAGCATCACCCAAGGCAACTCATCCATCCAATCAGGGCCTTTTGAGGCACACCATGAAGGCTGACTTCAAATGGCGGTGGAATCTCTCCACAAGGCTGTTGGTACGCCATGGTGCGATGCAACTGTGTGCCGAGTAGCTGGGCTAGTACTGTCCACAAAGTTGATGTGAATTATGCATCCCTGTCTGAGGTTATGCCCACGGGTAACCCGAAACAAATCACCCAGTTCGCGATAAATGCTCTAGCTCACAACGTGGTGGAGGTGTCTGAGAGTGGGACAGCTTCCGGTCTCCTCGTAAACCTATCGACCATTCTCAGAAAGTACCTGGCACCTCGCGATGGTGGCAGTGGTCCCACAATGTCTGTATGTACATGGTCAAAACACTTGTGTACTAGGGGAAAAGATTGGAACAGTGCTTTTACATGCTGCTGTGTTTTTGAGGTCTGACATTGGACACAAGTTCTGGCCCATTGCGCAACCTGCTTCTGTAGGCTGTGCCATACAAATTTTCCTGCTACTAGTTGCATGGTGGCTCAAATGGAAGGGTCTGCCAGGCCACGTATCGCATCAGATACTCGGCGTCTCCAAGCAACAGGTATGATTGGTCGGGGTTGCACCGTGGACTCGTCTCATAGGATTGTAGCTGTTGCAGGTCTGAAGCTCAAGTCCTCCAGGTTAAGACTGGAAACTGCAGTACGGTAGGCCGCTATGTCATTGTCCTCCTGCTGTCCTGCCATGAGAGCTGCAGAGTCTATACCCAGAGACCATGCGTGAACTGAATGAACTGATGTGCGGGATAGCACATCTGCTACGTGATTCTTTTTCCCTGCAATATGCCAAATGGATGTGATATATTCTGAAATAAAAGAGAGATGCCTCTGCGGCCTTGCCGACTATAGATCCGAAACCTTAGCAAAAGCAAACGTCAGGGGCTTGTGGTCTGTGAATACAACGAAATCTCTTCCTTCAAGAAAGTACCTGAAATGGCAGATGGCCAGGTAAAGGGTCAGAAGCTTCCTGTCAAACACACTTCTAATTGCTCTCAGTCAGTTGTTCCAGCACACCTCCGACAGCCGTGCTGGATGCATCAACTGTGAGAGCTGTGGGCACATTGGGTTGACAGTGCATCAACATGGTCACGTTGGCCAGTGCTTCCTTGGCTTTGTCGAAAGCAGCTGTCATTTCCTTGTCCAGTTCAGGTCTGGGTTGCCCGGAAAAAATTCGGAAAAGGGGTCGCATTATTTGGGCTATCAATGGCAAGTACTGATGGTAAAAATTTACCATGCCGATGAACTCTTGCAGATCTTTGACTGTGTTTGGCCTGGAGAACTTTATTGTGACCTCCACCTTGCCGGGGAGTGGCACTGCTCCAAGCTGATCAATCTGATAGCTGAGGAAATTGATGGAGGACAGGCCAAACTGGCATTTAGCCAGATAAATAGTCAGGTCATAGTCATTTAGTTGGTGACGCAAGTGATGGCCATGCTCTTGACAAGAGTGGCTGGTGATCAGTATATCATCAAGGTAAATAAATACAAAATCGAGGCCACGACCCACAGAGTCCATAAGTTGATGGAAAGTCTGTGCAGCATTTCTCAACCCAAAAGGCATATGCAGAAATTCAAAAAGCCCAAATGGCTTGATGATTGTCGTCTTCGGGATGTCATCAGGGTGAACCGGAATTTGATGATATCCCCTCACCAGGTCGATTTTAGAGAATACCTTAGCACCGCCTAGGTTTGCAGTGAAATCCTGGATGTGCGGAATAGGGTATCAGTCAGATGTCGTGACATCATTTAACTGGCGATAATCTCCACTTGGTCTCCATCCTCTGTAGCTTTCGGCACCATGTGCAAGGGAGATGCCCTTGGACTGTCTGAACGATGCACTATGCCCATGTCCTTCATTTTACGGAACTCTTACGATTTGTAGCTTGTCCAGAGGTAGTCTGCACGCCCTGGTGCTCCTGTCGTGGGAATAGGATGCTGGACCCCGTGCTTGGGCATTACAGCAGAAAACTGTGGGGTGACTATGGCTGGAAGTTCTGCCAAAATCTTGGCACACTCGTTCGAGGAGAACTTAACCGAGTCCAGATGAGGCACTGGCAGAGTGGCCTGACTTAAGGCCAGCGATTCAAATGTTGCGGAGTTAACCAACCGCTTTCCCTTTAGGTCCACTAATACAGAGTTAGGTTTCGGAAATCTGTGCCTAGCAGAGGTTGTGATACATCAGCCAGCGTGAACGTTCATACAAATCGGTGAGGGCTGAATTCAAGTGTAATAGTCCGCACCCCATATGTTCTAATATTGCTTTCCATTACGGGGTGCTGGCCCGGAGGAGGTAAAACACTGATTTCCGCTCTTGTGTCTACCAGGAAACACCGACCCGAATGCCGGTCCCACAGGTAGAGGATGTTGTCTTGACGTTCGGCTGCTGCAGGCACTAGCGACCACCAGCCCAGGTGGTTCCCTGGTCTGAGCAGCCGCAGAACCCCAAGTCTGATGATAACACCAATTATCCTTATTTGGACTGTTGTCCTGAGTTGTTGTCACTGCCCTTCATCCTGGACATTGGCTCATCGAGTGCTCTGGCATGGTGTAGCAATTAAGTCCACGGTGGCTCCGCCATGTTGTTTTGCGTGCCAGAGGATACCAATGCGGGCTGCCAGTTCATGGGGGCTGTCAGAGTCAACATTCGCCAGGAGCAGGTGAATGTCCTCAGGAATCTGCTCCAGGAACAACTGCTCAAAAAGCAGACAGGGCCTGTGGCCGCCCATTAGCACCAACATTTCATTCACAAGAGCAGACGGTGTTCTGTCACCCAGGCCATCCATTGGTAACAGCCTTGCTGCTTGTTCGCGGCAGGAGAGCTGGAATGTGCGAATCAGTTGTGCCTTAATGGCATCGTACCTGTTATTCTCAAGGGGTTGGTTCAGGAAATCAACAATCCTTCCTGCTGTGTTCTGGTCCAATGAACCAACCATGTAATAGTACTTGATGGAGTCCATTGTGATCTTACAAAAGTGGAACTGGGCTTCTGCCTGCTGAAACCAGACCACTACGAGGTCCAAAAGGTAGGCAGTTTGAGCACGATCATTTTCTGAACGTTCTCTTCGGTCACCTTGGGTCCAAATTGCCGATTGGGCCTGTCAGGGTCACCACTGTGGTCGTTTAGTGACTAAACTCACCAGTCAGTGTCGTTAAGACCAAACGCCCTACTCTGGTGCACTTTTTCAAAACACCCGTGCTCCCGATGACCTTCGCAATGTTGGGCCTGGAAATGACATCATCTCTGACGATTGTCAGCAAGCCCGATACTCCAGGGCTTCCTGTTCTTGCTGACTCAAACCTCTGTGAGCCAGTTAGTTGTTTAGTGCAGTTTAGCCCGCTACAGCCTAACTTTTCTTCACTGCACATTGTATCAACTTTTCACCAACGACTCCATTATCTGCCCTAACCAACCTTAATCTTGAATACACCCAACAGTTTGCAGCTCTCTCAGTGTATTGAATGTTTAAGGCTGTTGCACTGATTTTCCAGAGCTTGTTGCATTGCATTTCATCCCAATACAACAGGACTGGGTTCTTTTACATTTCTTCCTCAGGGTTCAGTATCACCATCTTGAGGTAGAATACTGGAATAACATGCATATTAGCAGGCTCATAAATACCTGTTCCTAAATAGGTGAAGAGGACGACTCTGGTGGACAGCAGAACTTCAGTGACAGATGTGAAATTTGCTCCAAAACACATGGGCTTGGTTCTAGCCACCTGTTCTGCAGATGGCGTTGTGCGCATATACGAGGCTCCGGATGTCATGAACCTTAGTCAATGGTCCTTGCAACATGAGATCTCATGCAAGTTGAGCTGCAGCTGTATTTCCTGGAACCCATCCAGGTGAGTCACTGAGTCTTAACATTAAAGCATGCTTCAGTTAAGTTAGTTTAACCAAAGAAATGTTGTGTATAAAATAGCACTTTTTAAATTAATTGGGATGCATCTTACACATTTTTACCAATTAAAAGCACCCTTCAGGAAAAATTGTGCTTTCATGTTTGTTTTTGAAAGACATTCCATGATTTCCATTGTCCTTTGCAACATTCCCCCGTTCATCCAGTTTCCCTTTTAAAAGTGTTCCTCCAGCCTTTTGTGCATTGTTCCAGTTCTCCACCACCTGCAGTTTCCTTGTTTTCCAGAAGTTATTTTTGAATATGTGGCTGTCTCCCTTTCTGCTTTTCTTATTACAAGAACTTTGAATATTTGAAAAATCTCTTCACCTTGCCTACAATCTCTTCCTCTGACTAGAAAGTAATGGTTAGAATATCAATGACTGGTGGGGTTGTGTGGCACTATTCTTTCAATTCAATCATATGAATTGGTTCTGGAATAGAAATGTGAGTGTTGGGATTAGAAATGTCGATATTCCCCTGGCTGTCCTGAGCAATATCCATAACCAGAGTGAGGCCAAATATACACGTATCGTATTCCTCCTGGAGACCAAAAACCCAATGGCGTGAACATTGAATTTTCCAATTTTAGGTAACCCCTCCCCACCTGGAAAAGGTTCCACTGTTTCCATCTGTCCTTTACCTGCTCTCATTCTCAAACCTTTCCCCACCACCCCCAAATCATTGCTCATTTCCCCTCCCTGGCTCGCCATCTTTCTCACTTTTATTTGTCTGGTTTCCTTTCACCTCGGCTCCTCCCCTTTCTCCCTTTACCTTCTTGTGGTCTCACCTTCTCACTTTCCCTGTAACTCAGTTCATGATCCGGGCAGCATCCTATTAAATCTTCTCTGCATCTTTCAATCTTATTGATATCTTTCCTGCAGTTAGGTGACCAAAGCTGCATGCAATTCTTCACGTTTGCCCTCATTAATGTCTTATACAACTTTACCGTAACAACCAACTCCTATACTTAATCCTTTGGTTTCGATAAAGGGTCCTGATCCGAAATGTTGACTGATCATTTCTCTCCATGGATGGTGCCTAACCTACTGAGTTCATCAATGTCTTTGTTTGCCCCTTGTTTGCTTTCTTTCTCAATTTGAAAATAATTCCTTTAACTAACAAAAATTCAATCTTCAATACAATAAAAGCACAGCCATTTGAACAAAAGTACCAGGTAATTACTTGTCTCCTGATTGTTGTAAAAATTTAAACCTAAGGCTTAAACTTTCTCTCATGCTTGTTTTCATTACAGCTCCCGTTCTCATTCCCCGATGATAGCAGTGGGAAGTGACGAAAGCAACACAAACATAGGTGGCAAAGTTCAAATTTATGAATACAACGAAAACACTAGGTATGCAATGAAGGAGAACATTAGAAGTTGCTTTTGACGGTTTTCTCCTGGCTGTTCCGCGTGTGTATTGTGACATCTTATTGGGGCAGTGATCCTGAGGTGCAGTTCAATGATCTAAAAACTTAAATTCACATTCACAACTCAGAATGGAATTTAAGCTCAGTAAATAAGCACGTCTGAAGTTAAAAAGGCTTGTATGAAGGATGAGCACAAAGTACCAGATTTTTGAAAAACCCATCTTTTTCCACATTCTCTTTAGCAAAGGAAATCCACAGTAGGTATTGGTTTGGTGTGTTGACATCTACATGGTAGAGGTTAACTCACAGCTGCTTTCTGAAATGGACAAGCAAACCACTTCTCTGTCAGTCATGGTTGACCACTGGTTTGTTGAGCACCATCGACTGTGGCCATTGAGGCCTATCCTGGAATGGCTTTGCCACAGTTACTGCATGTGTAGGTTATAACCAGTAACTGCTGCTTCCTGTGTTTGTCCGATGCTATAAAGTGAAGCTGGAGTGGCCTCCCCAGGGTGCAAGCCAGGGCAGAATTGATATGGAGATCCATCAGTTGCCCACGCATTAGGACCCCTCTCCCCCCCCCCCCCCCCTCCCCACCCCACAATGCTTATGACAGGTCCAAAGGACTGACGCTCGATACAGTTTGGTGCTAGCAGCATTGTAGGAGTTGCCATGCCAGTCCTGGGTATAGCAGTCAGATGCCTTCAGGTCTCAGACTCCGGATTTTTCCTTGGGGGTTTACTCCCAAAGCCTTTCCATGAGTGAGAATAGCCATAAGGCATTGGAGGTTTGAAATTGGAGTTTGCCCTCTCCTAGATGAGTTACTAACCATAGTTAACGAACCCCATCTGCCCAGTGCAACTAGTTTCAGGGTGCCAGTGGCCCACCTTTGCCCCTTTTCCTGTCAGTGAGAACAGTTCCGCCGGGCATAAGAACTTTGCCACCCACAAAGGCCAGGAGTTGGACTTGGTTGTCAGGGGCTGTTTGAGACCCACACCATGAAGAGCATTTGCGGAGCAGTGGGAGCTCGTCCCTACTACCATGCTTTCGCTTTGACAACCTTTAGAGTTAACTACTTCATACAGCGGACATATTTTCATCAGTGCTTAAACTCATACAGATATTGTCAAGATCAGACCAATGGAGGTAGGAGAGCTAATTACCATTCCGCCAATTATCTCAAGCTCATATGCAGAAATTCTCATTAAGCAGGTCCTTCAGAAATCAATTGAAGCTTTAAAGTTAATACCTAATTTAAAACACAGGGTATTGATTAAAGATTCCAACTATGAAGTCCAGAATCAGTCCCACCCTCCATTATCCTTTTTTTTTGTCTCATTCAGCCCTGGCAGGATTGTGACAAAGCACAAATGTATAATAATGTTCGTGTAACTCCTCAGAACCCATGTCTGTCAAATGCCTTTTCTTAGGGTTGTGGACTGAATTTAACAAACTCTGTAACATTGTGCAGTTAATAATTTTAACTTCCATTGTGATCATTTTCCTCAACAATAATAAATAGCATGTGTAACACTTTTACTGTACCACCGTGTTCAAATCTGGCACTGTCTGTAAAGGAGTTTGTACGTTCTCCCTGTGACTGCGGGTTTCCTCTTAGTGCTCCAATTTCCTCCCACGTTCCAAAGACATACAAAGTTTACTGGTTAATCAGTGTAATTGGGCAGCACTGGCCCCTGGGCTGGAAAGATTGTTTACTGTGCTGTATCTCTAAATTAAACTTTTAAAATTCAATTAAATATAAAATAAATATAAAAATAAAGAACATTTCATCCAAGATTTAAAGTCTGCATGTTTTATGTGCATCTAGATTCTTGTTTTAATCTGTTGAGGCATATTTTGTCATTTTCATCCTCAAATGAGAGAAGGAATTTTTAGGATTATACATTTGGAAATTCAGTTAAGGATTGAATTTAAAAGAGATAGGGGCAAAGAATAAACAAACGAATTTTAATTTGATATTTGTTTTAATTTTAGGAAATATGCAAAAGCAGAAACCTTAATTACAGTTACTGATCCTGTACATGATATCGCTTTTGCTCCAAACCTTGGAAGATCATTCCATATTCTTGCAGTAGCAAATAAAGATGTTCGCATTTTCACACTGAAACCGTTAAGGTGGGAGTTATTTTCTTCGTAATTTCTTAATGACATCATTTTGTTTGCAAGTTTCTTTCAGTTAACAAAGCTGAAAACATCTTGATGAATAACTTCATATCCAAAACAGCAGCGTGATGTTTCACCGTGATCTTTTTGTAGTTAGTGTTTGAATCCTAACCTGCTGTGTAGCAAATATAAAATCTACAATTAAACCTTTATTATCTTTTATCTCCAGAAAAGAATTGGGTAGTTCTGGAGGCCCAGCAAAATTTGAAATTCAAACTGTTGCGCAGTTCGATAATCATAATTCGCAGGTATGGCGTGTGAGCTGGAACATCACTGGTACAGTCTTGGCGTCCTCTGGAGATGATGGATGTGTCAGATTATGGAAAGGTGATCTTGAATTTCTAAATACAATAAAGTAATCTAAAGCCTTTACTTTTGTTGTATAGTATTGTAATTCAGAAAGGTTTTAGTTGAATATTATACATTGCTGATCTCTGTACAAGAATAGATAGATCAAATGAATAACTACCACTGAAAGGGTTTTATTACTCTTGACTTTCCTGTTACACCACCGGTCACATGAACATTGACCATCACGATCTCATTTCAGATTTTATTTTAATGTGATTTTTTCCAGCTGTTTAAAGTCAGAACGGAAACGAGCCCGTTGACCCAACATCCATGCTGCCCAAGTTGCCAACTTTTGCTCGTCTAATTTGCCTGCATTTATTTGGGCCAGCCAGGTCTTAATCTTTCCTAACATTTTAAATGTTATAATTATACTCCCCTCTGCAAGTTCCTGTGGCCTGCTTGATCCTCTGTGTGAAAACTTTGAACTTTGCACCTCAGGTCGCCTTTAAATCTTTCATCTTAAACTATAAATCTGTGGCCTCTCATTTTAGACTTCCCTACCTGGGAAAAGTTCTGTGACCATACACCTGATTTTGTATTCCTCTTTAAGATCACCTATTCATCTCTTAGGCTTGAAGGAAACACTTCCAGTCTATCCTGCCTCTAAAACTTTTGCTCCACTCTTTCCAACTTTCTGGCTTCTTTCCTGTAGCTAGATAATCAGAACTGCACACCAAGTGTGGTCTGACAGCATTTTGCACAGTTGTAAGTCTTGTTCTCAGTAGGCTGATCAATGAAGGCAAGTATGTCAAAAACTTTGACCTGCGTCACCACTTTCAGGAACTTCATTGACCACTATTCCAACAGTGCCTGGAATTTAAAATTCTCATAGAACATAAAATAGTACACCATGTTGTGCCGATGAGGCCTTGCCTTTCCTATTTCTAAAATATCTTTTAATTCTTCAGTTCTGATGGCATCAACTTCTTCATTGGCCCTTTACTCTTGAATTCCTTCCCAAAATTTCTTCCTTCTTTGGCCAGACTTTTGTCCTGTTGTATCCTTTTGAGACTTGGTGTCAAATTTTGACTGTCGATGCTGCACTGAAATCCTGCATTAAAGTTAGTTTTTTGAACTGTGGCATCACTGGTGGGTTGACGGCACATAAATTTACCTAAAAAATTGATTGAAATGTTCATTTATGTTCACTGGGGATTTAAAATCCTTCACATTCAAAATACTGTTGGCTGAAGTTCTGGTGTTTTTGAATTTTGCAGCTAACTATATGGACACTTGGAAATGTACGGGTGTGTTGAAAGGAGATGGAAGTCCAGTAAATGGTGCCTTAAATCAACAGTCCATGGGAATTCTTAATCCTGCAGTGTTAAGTAATTCATCTTTACAGAATGCATTCAATGGAACATCTACTGGAGGGAGGTAGGTTGATGATCCCTTCAGTTGAGAACTGTTGTGTTTCTTTTTAAAATATTTTCATTGAGTTTAACTTAAAAATCCTACATACAAAGCCCTCTAATAAAACAAATAACAGGTCATGTCATATACATATCACAAATTAATATAAATGTATATCAAAAAACCTATCTATATTAGTTTATTTAGCAATATTTCTTAATAATAATTCTGGATAGAAACAAAGTTAACTACATTAGACAATCCCTTGGTCCAAACAAAGGGTATATTCTGTCTAATTTAATGATATGATCTATGACAAATATAATTAAACCCATATTACCAAATTAATCCAAAAAAATAAAAAGAAATTTTTAAAAACCCTAAAATGAAATCTAATCTATCCCCTCTCTCTAATCAGTTATCTTGGAGAAAAGGATGTAAAGATATGGATCAAATATCAACCTTCAGAAACTAGACAGAGAATCACTGGAGCATCCAAACTTCTAAAATCTTCCCATCATGATAGAAATCTATAAATGGGCCTCACATCTTTACAAATTGAAACTTTCTATCTATAATGTTGTATCTAATTTTCTCCAAGCTTAAATAGGACATTATAACTTGTAACCACTGTGTATGAGTAGGCAAAGAGTCACCTTTCCATTTCAATAAAATTATTCGTCTGGCTATCAACATGATAAAAAGGTAAAACTTTCTCCTGGGATGCGGTCAAAGGTGTATCCAGTTTACGAGATTGCCAAACCAGGCAATTAAGGGGCATGATTCTATTTTGATCTTAAAAATCATTGATAAATGTTTTCCCAAAATCTTCCTAAGTTTGGGCACTCCCAAAACATAAAAATCAATGAAGCTTCAAAAATGTTGCACTTCTCACATAATGGATCAACATCTGCATAAAACAAGATCATTTGAGTTTGGATATATATATATTCCATGTTCCATTCTAAATTGTAATAAACAATGCCGTGCACAAAATAAAGAATCATTAATCAAACTAAGAGTAGAGTGTTAATCTTCATCTGAAAATGTTATATTCATATTCCCAATCATTTTTAATCCCAGCCATTGAAGCTGATCTTAAATCCAATAAGTCATTATAAATAGATGATATTAATGCACCGTGAATGAACTGTAAGTTAAAGAATAAATCAAGAAAATTAGAATTTGAGATTCAAGGAAATCAGAAAGTTTGGACTGAACAAAATGCCTAACTTGTAAATATCTAAAAAAATTACATATTCGAAAGATTAAATTTAGGTGACAATTGTTCAAAAGAGGCAAAATTTTCTCAAACATAAAGATATTTATAACTTTTGATACCTAATCTATATCATTCCTTAAAGCCTATGTCTAACACAGATGGCTGAAAAAGATGGTTATCTCTGTTGGGGCGAGCAAGAGAAAAACTATTACAGGTTCAAAATCCTTTATCTGGACATCTAAAATCTGGAAAGTGGGGGGAGAGACGGCAGCCTGAGTCGGGCGGGGGTAGACCAGCAGCACGAGTCGGGCGGGCGAGAGACTGGCAGCACAAGTCGGGTGGGCAAGGGGGAGACTGGCAGTTCGAGTTGGGGGGGGCGAGGGAGGAGACCAGAAGCGCCAGTCGGGAGGGCGAGGGAATGAGGGAGACCGGCAGCACCAGTCGGGCAGGTGAGGGACCAGCAGCGCGAGTCGGGCGGGTGAGGTGTGGGGGGAGACCGGCAGTGCGAGTCAGGCGGGCGAGGGTGGGGGGAGACCGGCATCGCGACTGGAAGGGGGTGGATACAGCAGCACAATTAGGCTGGGCTTAAATCTGGCTTTCAGAAATCCGGAAAAATCCAAAATTTGGAACCCACTGTCCCCCCAAGGGTCCTGGATAAAGGATTGTGTACCTGTTTAACCAAAATATTTTCTAAATTGAGCTCATATTCTCAACCTATCTCTCATTGAATTATGTGTCAATTTAGAAAAGGAAAAGGCTAAAAAGGAACCTAAAATTGCCAACAGATGGCAATGTGATTTGGAGAAATTTAGTCACCAGGTCACCCTTTGGAGGCTACTAAATTTCACTTAACTGCTATTTCCCAAAAGTGAGGTTGTAACAACACAGCAGGTCACATGGTCACTAGGTCCCATATATCACAACATGCACCAAATCATTGGATTCACTGAACTTTTTGTCTTTAGATTTGGGGCAAGTAGTCATCTATAATGAAGACTGTAAGGTAAATTATATGTGGTAAAGTGATGAGAGAATGGGTGGACGATCAGCATTTAGGTATTTGATAGCCCAAGTTTGCAATTGCTGCTGGGTGATACAAGCCATCCTTGAGCCTTTGGACAGTTCCCCACTATGACCTTTAAGAAAATTTCCTTTGGGGTACTGTGGCAAATTGTGTTAACAAATTGTGTCATCATGCTGTTGTTACTTCATAATTTGATTTCTATTATCTTTAACTTTTGAATAACACAGGCAGCTTCTTAATGAATACATATGGTTATTATAAAGAGAAATCTTTTTGAATAGATCTCTGACTCCGATGTAATTTTTAAAGTAACGGGCCTGGTCTTAAATTCTTCAAATATGGCTGTAGAAATACATACATAAAATTTAAAATTAGATATACAGTGTGGTAACAGGTTATTTTGGTCCATGAGCCATATATCCATATAACCACTTACAGCACAGAACAGGCCAGTTCGGCCCTACTAGTCCATGCCGTAGCAAATCCCCACCCTCCTAGTCCCACTGACCAGCACCCGGTCCATACCCCTCTAGTCCCCTCCTATCCATGTAACGATCCAGTCTTTCCTTAAACAGCCCATGCTGTTCAATTACACCCAATTAACCTACAACTCCCAGTACATTTCAAATTGTGGGAGGAAACCAGAGCCCCACAAGAGAACAAAGAGACAGTGCAGGGATCAAACCCCGGTCCCGATTACTGGCGCTGTAACAGCCTCCCCCGATTCCATAATTTCTCAAGATGAAGAAATAACAATAGAAGTTGATGCTTTACTCACCGCATGGTGTCTATAGTTACCTTGAATTATTGTATGTAGCACTAAAAAGTTTAAAATAGTTTGAAATAATGTATAAAGATGAATTAAAAGAACTATAACACCCACCAAATAACATTTAATACATTTATTGTAAAATCTAGAAACTGTTTTAATGGCACACAATGTCCATTGCAGTTAGAGTATAATGTCGAGTTGTGTCAAATAGAGTAAAATAATTTATAATTTAATTTGCCAAAATCAAACCTGGGAATTTACTTCAAATGAGGAAAGTTTTTCATTCACTGACAGAAATGGGTTTGTTGTTAATGAATAGGGATTTACTTTGTTGGGAACTTTGTCCTGATTCCCCTCGTGATTCCAGAGTGGTTATGGGTTGTGGGGTGGGGGTGGGGTTGGTGGTTGTTGTCAGTATTCTCCAGCATGAATTTATAATTTGAGAAACCTAACAATGCATTGTGAACTTGGTGAGAAGAGTTCTGAGACCAGATGTACTTTGATTAGAATTCCTGACCTAAAATCAAGGTAGCCACTTGGCTTCTTTCAAAGGCAGGGTACAGGGGAGGTGGCTCCTTGTCTGAAATTTGGCTTCAAAGATCTATAAAATTTATTATGAATCCATGTTATATTCTTGAAGAAACCCAGACATCAAACTATGTTACTAAAAGAAATAGGGAACCAAAGTTTGGTGTTTTAATCTACTTAGTGATTACAAAGAGGAAATACCATTTAAAACATTTTATTTTTCCCAATTCAAAAATATTTGATCAGATAGAACTGTAAGCAAATTTAAAAGTAAAACAAAAGTCTGTGGTTGAAATAAAAACACAACACTGGAGAAACTCAGCAGGTCAAACAGTGTCCTTTATATTGTAAAGATAAAGATACATAACCAACGTTTCGGGGCTCAAGCTCGAAATGTTAGTTATGTATCTTAATGTTTGCTATGTAAAGAAAATTTAAAATGTGGTTCAGCAAAGGTGTATGTTCATTTATTTTCTTTTAGGAAACTGATATATTTCACCATCTCCACTCACAATGTTCTTTTCAGCAGAAAGAAAACCCAACTGATCTCAAGCTAATAGAAGTAACCTTGCTGTTTTGCTGCTTGTTGCATGCACACAGGAATGAAAAGTGAACTCCCTATTTTCCCCTCCCCAGCGACAGCTGATTTTTCCCAAGATCAACCAGCAACCTGCTTACTAATAAACTTGGATGGAAAGCTTTATAAAGTTAAAGATTTTTTTGTCCCTGTTTGCTCATGCATTTTGAACAGTTGGCATCAATGTATATGCAAATCAAAGGAGAGGCACACGTTGCCTTGCATGACCAAAGCAGCCAATAAAACCTAATTTTCAGCTTTTGAACCCATGAACAACATTAAAGTGATCAAAATTACTTCCTTTGTAAAAAAAAAGCATACATAAAACAGTTAAAAGTGAATGAATACATTGATTTTTCATCACAGTACCATTCGTTCTAAATAGCAACTGCACGTATGACGCAGTAAGCATTCTGATGTTACGTATTGAAAGAATTGACGAGGATATCGACCTCCAAGTAGATCTGTGCCCTCTTTCCAGTGCGGGACCAATTGGAGGTTTACATTGTCAATACTGTGTGTTTATTATTGTTGTATATTTTTTATTTCATCCAACCTCTGGTGATACTTAATTCATAATTATTGTATTTGCATGAGGATTTAAGAACTGTTTAAAAATAAAAGTGAAAAATAGTTAGAGATCAATGAACTGTTGCATCAAATTTCCCTGACCAGGAGCCGATATTTTACTTTTAATCATTTTAGACATTTGTATCTTTTATTTTCTTACATTCATCCCTTTTTCTCTTTGTCTTTTGTTCTTTTTTTTCAATGTTTCGCCTGTCTTCCTCTACATCGTTTCAGGTCTTTCTTTCCCACTTTGGACCATGCTCGGGTTGGATCTCGATGGTCCAGTTATGCCCAGTTTCTTCCTCCTCCTCCTCCTCCTCCTCCTCCTATGGCAGAACAGTCATGTGATGCTGACTCAACCCACCTTCAGTATCGCAATTCTCAAAGTCGATACTCCAACAGATCTCTTACTTCCTTGCCTGAGAATGAGGGGGCGCAATAAAAAAAAGTCTACATGCAGAAGTGATAATTGTGTATATTTCTCCTAATTTATTTTACCCTCACTTTGAATGTACAAAAAAAGTTTCTCGATAGATAGCTTATTAGTTAAATTCCTATTAAAAGGACAGAGCTATTTTGGTCATTTAATGTTGAAAAGCCTTTCACTATCCATCTTGTACATTCACCATGATACTTAAGATTGGAAACCTGCAATTGATTTGGTAGACCAGGCTAAATTGAAGAAATTATGGTGTGCCTTAAAAATAAATACCTACTATTAAAAGATTTTTTAAAAGTTGGGATAGTTCAGTTTTGTATGGAAATTTTGGAGGAAATATACATTTTTGAAATTATTTGCCAATATAATTTTTTTCTAAATATACCTTGTGAATTTTTTTTAGAGAAAATTCTGTATGTTTTAATTGTCTTAACAATGACAAATAATGCAATGCATAAAATGTTGGCAGGATGCTCATATCAGCTGTGCTCATATCTGACATACCTTTTCTTGAGCTGATGTAAATCACCCTGTAGTCTGGGGTTTGCATATTTAACCAGGCACTGATGTAGAATTACACCAAAAAATAGATTGTGTAAGATTAATTATACAGTTTTGTTAAAACAATAAAGATGTGTGCAAAAACAAAAGACTATTGTAATTTCTGCTTGTCAGTTGTCATGGAATAAATGTTACTTGGTATTATTTCTCTCAAGTTGCTAAATTAAAAATGGCTAATCATGCAAATTTCTTGTTGGGCATGACAGGGTGGAAGCAGAGGTTTCTCTTGGCTTGGGTATGTGGATGAAGCTGGGTGGGGGAGGCTCACAAGGCACCCCAATCTCAAAAGAAAGAGTGGCCATTTAGGGTTGAGTCAAGAAATAATTTCTTCACAGGAAATTGTGATCCAGGCCCTGGAGTAAAGGATCAGCCACGACATCAGGGAATGGCAAAACCTATGGCTTTGAAAACTGGGGAGTTACCTGTATTTGATCGAATCACTGCCAAATTTTAATATACTCGTGCAGACTGATAAGTTGATTAATAAAAAGTAACATCTTTGTTAAATTCTAGTATAATTTTCAGATTAAGTGTTGAAATACCATGTTATCGAACACCTCTCATACTGAACACTGGTGTATGTCAGGGCTGTATGACGGCGGCGGCCCCGATCCGGGCAGGAGCAAGGGGGAGACGGCGGCCCCAGTCCGGGCACAGGGAGAGCAGCGGCGGCCCCGGCCCCGGTCCGGGCGAAGGGTAGACGGCGGCGGCCCCGATACGGGCAGGAGCAAGGGGGAGGCGGCGGCCCCAGTCCGGGCACAGGGAGAGCAGCGGCGGCCCCGGCCCCGGTCCGGGCGAAGGGTAGACGGCGGCGGCCCCGATACGGGCAGGAGCAAGGGGGAGGCGGCGGCCCCAGTCCGGGCACAGGGAGAGCAGCAGCGGCCCCGGCCCTGGTCCGGGCGAAGGGTAGACGGCGGCGGCCACGATACGGGCAGGAGCAAGGGGGAGACGGCGGCCCCGGCCTCGGTCGAGTGAGGCAGACGGAGGCCCCGGTCTGGACAGGGAGTGGGAGGCGGCGGCCCCAGTCCAGGCACAGGGAGAGCAGCAGCGGCCCCGGCCCCGGTCCGGGCGAAGGGTAGACGGCGGCGGCCCCGATCCGGGCAGGAGCAAGGGGGAGACGGCGGCCCCGGCCTCGGTCGAGTGAGGCAGACGGAGGCCCCGGTCCGGGCAGTATGGACCGACCTAGGAGGGGAGGCAGGCCCCTCCAGCCCGGGTAAGAAACCTGCATAGGAGAAGGCCACTCCGATATAAAACCTACGACCCAAGGACCTCGCTGCCACGTCCCAGCTTGCTTGGCCACGGCACACGAACCATGGGTGTAAAGGGTGGGGCCAGTACTGCGCGCACTGCACTCCACCTAAAAGCTCCTTTGCGCAGGCCCGAGGACAGGTCCACGTCCTCCCCCTCAACGTCCTCCCCCTCCACGTCCTCCCCCTCCACGTCCTCCCCCTCCACGTCCTCCCCCTCAAAAGATGCTCACAAACTCAAGCTAGCATGCTGGAACATCAGAACCATGCTAGATAAGACTGACAGCCATCGACCTGAACGTCGGTCTGCCCTCATTGCACATGAACTCCTCAGACTTGACATCGACATAGCCGCTCTCAGTGAAGTCCGCCTGGCAGATGTAGGCAGCTTCCAAGAACGCGGCGCGGGCTACACACTCTACTGGTCTGGCAAGCCTTCGGATGAACGACGCCTATCTGGTGTAGGCTTCATGGTCAAGAGCTTCATTGCCTCCAAACTCGAAAACCTTCCGACAGGCCTCTCGGACCGAATCATGTCCATGCGACTCCCACTTCAAAACAAGCGTCACATCACCCTCATCAGTGTCTATGCTCCAACCCTCCAGGCGGAACCAGCAGAAAAGAACAAGTTCTACACCGACCTGCGCAACCTCATCCAACGTACCCCTACAGCCGACAAGGTTGTCATCCTGGGCGACTTCAACGCTCGTGTCGGCAAAGACTCAGAAACCTGGCCAGGAATCCTGGGCAAGCATGGCGTCGGCAAGTGCAACGACAATGGGCGCCTCCTGTTGGAGCTCTGCGCAGAACAGCGGCTTGTCATTACAAACACCCTTTTTCAGCAGAGGGACAGCCTTAAGACCACCTGGATGCATCCCCGATCCAAACACTGGCACCTCCTGGACTACATCCTGGTGCGAGAAAGTGACAAACAAGATGTGCTCCACACCAGGGTCATGCCTAGCGCGGAATGCCACACTGACCACCGGCTGGTTCGCTGCAAGCTCAACCTTCACTTCAAGCCAAAGCCCAGGAACAATAAAGCCCCCAGAAAGAGGTTCAATGTTGGAAAACTGCAGTCAGACGAAGCGAGAGGAAACTTCCAGGCAAACCTCAAAGCAAAGCTCGACGTTGCAACCCGCCTCACGGACCCGTCCCCTGAAACACTCTGGGATCAGTTGAAGACTACCATACTGCAATCCACTGAAGAGGTACCGGGCTTCTCCTCCAGGAAAAACAAGGACTGGTTTGACGAAAACAGCCAGGAAATCCAGGAGCTGCTGGCAAAGAAGCGAGCTGCCCACCAGGCTCACCTTACAAAGCCGTCCTGTCCAGAGAAGAAACAAGCCTTCCGTCGCGCATGCAGCCATCTTCAGCGCAAACTCCGGGAGATCCAAAATGAGTGGTGGACTAGCCTCGCCAAACGAACACAGCTCAGCGCGGACATTGGCGACTTCAGGGGTTTCTACGAGGCTCTAAAGGCTGTGTACGGCCCCTCACCCCAAGTCCAAAGCCCGCTGCGCAGCTCAGACGGCAAAGTCCTCCTCAGCGACAAGATCTCCATCCTCAACCGATGGTCAGAACACTTCCAATCTCTTTTCAGTACCAACCGCTCAGTCCAAGATTCCGCCCTGCTCCAGCTCCTTCAACAGCCCCTAAGGCTAGAGCTGGATGAGGTTCCCACCCTGGATGAGACATATAAGGCAATCGAACAACTGAAAAGTGGCAAAGCAGCAGGTATGGATGGAATCCCCCCAGAAGTCTGGAAGGCTGGCGGCAAAACTCTGCATGCCAAACTGCATGAGTTTTTCAAGCTTTGTTGGGACCAAGGTAAACTGCCTCAGGATCTTCGTGATGCCACCATCATCACCCTGTACAAAAACAAAGGCGAGAAATCAGACTGCTCAAACTACAGGGGAATCACGTTGCTCTCCATTGCAGGCAAAATCTTCGCTAGGATTCTACTAAATAGAATAATACCTAGTGTCGCTGAGAATATTCTCCCAGAATCACAGTGCGGCTTTCGCGCTAACAGAGGAACCACTGACATGGTCTTTGCCCTCAGACAGCTCCAAGAAAAGTGTAGAGAACAAAACAAAGGACTCTACATCACCTTTGTTGACCTCACCAAAGCCTTCGACACCGTGAGCAGGAAAGGGCTTTGGCAAATACTAGAGCGCATCGGATGTCCCCCAAAGTTCCTCAACATGATTATCCAACTGCACGAAAACCAACAAGGTCGGGTCAGATACAGCAATGAGCTCTCTGAACCCTTCTCCATTAACAATGGCGTGAAGCAAGGCTGTGTTCTCACACCAACCCTCTTTTCAATCTTCTTCAGCATGATGCTGAACCAAGCCATGAAAGACCCCAACAATGAAGACGCTGTTTACATCCGGTACCGCACGGATGGCAGTCTCTTCAATCTGAGGCGCCTGCAAGCTCACACCAAGACACAAGAGAAACTTGTCCGTGAACTACTCTTTGCAGACGATGCCGCTTTAGTTGCCCATTCAGAGCCAGCTCTTCAGCGCTTGACGTCCTGCTTTGCGGAAACTGCCAAAATGTTTGGCCTGGAAGTCAGCCTGAAGAAAACTGAGGTCCTCCATCAGCCAGCTCCCCACCATGACTACCAGCCCCCCCACATCTCCATCGGGCACACAAAACTCAAAACGGTCAACCAGTTTACCTATCTCGGCTGCACCATTTCATCAGATGCAAGGATCGACAATGAGATAGACAACAGACTCGCCAAGGCAAATAGCGCCTTTGGAAGACTACACAAAAGAGTCTGGAAAAACAACCAACTGAAAAACCTCACAAAGATAAGCGTATACAGAGCCGTTGTCATACCCACACTCCTGTTCGGCTCCGAATCATGGGTCCTCTACCGGCACCACCTACGGCTCCTAGAACGCTTCCACCAGCGTTGTCTCCGCTCCATCCTCAACATCCATTGGAGCGCTCACACCCCTAACGTCGAGGTACTCGAGATGGCAGAGGTCGACAGCATCGAGTCCACGCTGCTGAAGATCCAGCTGCGCTGGATGGGTCACGTCTCCAGAATGGAGGACCATCGCCTTCCCAAGATCGTATTATATGGCGAGCTCTCCACTGGCCACCGTGACAGAGGTGCACCAAAGAAAAGGTACAAGGACTGCCTAAAGAAATCTCTTGGTGCCTGCCACATTGACCACCGCCAGTGGGCTGATAACGCCTCAAACCGTGCATCTTGGCGCCTCACAGTTTGGCGGGCAGCAGCCTCCTTTGAAGAAGACCGCAGAGCCCACCTCACTGACAAAAGGCAAAGGAGGAAAAACCCAACACCCAACCCCAACCAACCAATTTTCCCTTGCAACCGCTGCAATCGTGTCTGCCTGTCCCGCATCGGACTGGTCAGCCACAAACGAGCCTGCAGCTGACGTGGACTTTTTACCCCCTCCATAAATCTTCGTCCGCGAAGCCAAGCCAAAGATGCTCCTGTTTACACTACTGACCCACGACTGCATCACCAGATCTATTTCCAACTATGTCATCCGCAACAATGATTCGCACTACAAAGAGAGGTGGAAAATCATGTGAAATGGTGCGAGAATAACAACCTGAGTCTCAACGTGGACAAGACTAAGGAGGTGATCGTGGACTTCAGGAGGAACAGGAACGAACACCTTCCACTCCACATCAACAACTCTGTAATAAAGAGAGCACCGAGTTCCTTGGAATTCACTTAACCAGTGACCTATCATGGACACTCAACGTCTCCTCCCTTGTCAGGAAGGCACAACAGCGACTCCACTTCCTGAGAAGACTGAAGCGGGCAAGGCTACCAGCCACCATTATGTCAACCTTCTATAGGAGCTCTATCAAGAGCGTCCTGGCCGGCTGCATCACAGTGGTATAGAGAAATGGATTGGAGGTCAATCCACAGTTCCAAAAGAGTTGCAGAAAGGATCACTGGAGTCTCCCACCATTGACGTGATCTACTGGGATTGTTGTCTGAAGAGGCCATGCAAAATCATTGAGGACCCCTTCCATCCTGCTCACAGCATCTTTCAGCTGCTCCCATTGGGGAAGAGATACAAAAGTATTAGAGCCAGGGCCACCAGGCTGAGGATCAGTTTCTTCCCACAGACAGAGAATGCTCACACTTACCATCGGAGACTCTCATTTGAACAAAGCAATATTTATTTATTTAGATGTAATACTTTACCTGCATATGCATTATTTGTATGTATATGTGTTATGTCTGGGTGTGCAGTTTTTGCACCAAGGACCAGGGAATGCTGTTTCGTCAGTTTGTACTTATATAATCAGATGACAATAAACTTGACTTGAATGAAAGAATATCAAGCTTTGAAAGGCTGATGTTGAAACACATCATCTCCCATCTGAGCGGCAACATGGATCTATTCCAATTCACTTATTGTAGCCACAGGTCTATGGCAAATGCCATCTCACTGGCTCTACACAAGCCCTGGTCAGCAAAGATGCATTCATCAGGATGCTCTTTTATCAACTACAGTTCAGCATTTAAAACCATCATTCCCTTAAAATTGATCAGCAAACTTCAAGACTTGAGACTCAACACCCCATTGTGTATTTGGATCCTTGATTTCCTCACCTCCAGATCACAATCTGAAGATTGGTAAAAACATCTCCACATTCTCCATCAGTACTGGACTACTCACTTTACTCTGATGGCTGTGGCTCAGTACAACAGCATTATCTACAAATTCTCTGACAATACCACGGTAGAAGGTTGTATAAATAGGGCCATGAGGCAACAGACAGGAGGGAGATTGAAAATTTGGCTGATGGTGCACCAACAACCTCGCACTAAATGTCATCAAAACCAAGGAGCTGATTGTTGACTTCATGAAGGGAAAACCAGGGGTGTATGATCCTGTGATATTTGGGGAATCAAAGGTGGAGAGGGTGAGCAAATTTAAGTTCTTGGGAGTCACCATCTCAGAGGATCTTTCTCACACCCAACACACGAATGGCATTGTGAAGAAAGCAAATCGATGCCTCTATTTCCTCAGGAGTTTGCGGAGGTTTGGTGGAAAGTGCGCTGATCAGCTGTATTACAGTCTGGTATGGGGACACCAATACCCCGAGTGTAAACCCCTGCAAAAGGTAGTGGACACATCACAGGCAAAACCCTCCCCACCATCGAGAACATCGATGGGGAACACCGCCGTCAGAGAGCAGCAGCAATCATCAAGAATCCACACCACCCAGAACATGCTCTATACTTACTGATGCCATCAGGAAAGAGGTACAAATACCATAATACCATAAGACTCGTACCACCAGGGTCAGGAACATCTGCTACCCCTCTACCATCATACTCCTCAACAACAAACTCATTCAGGGACTTATTTATGGAGTCTTACTTTTGCACTTTATATTTTTTCTCCCTGTGTTCACAACCAGATAGTTTACATTTCTTTATTTGTTTACATGCATACATTGTGTACAGTTTTTTTTTGCACTCCCAATAGTGGCCATTCTGTCTTGCTCGCAGGAAAAAGTATCTTAGGGTTGTATGTGATGACATGTATGTATTCTAACAATAAAACTGAAATCTGAATAGTTTTGTCCATTTGATGCCAAAAATAAGTGGATTGCTTGACAAAGCATGTTACAGATATCTTCTATGTCTTACATAATGTGGAAAACTTCAAATTGATGCCATCCAAACATAACAAAATAAATCTGTTCAAACAAAATTGAAATAAGCAAAGGTACAGGTGTAGTAGGAGTCTGTTTCTTTATCTAGATTTCCAGAAAGTTTTCCATGGAGAATGAATATAAATTAGACAATGATAACAGCAGGATTTATGTAAGATGCTGTTACTGATGGACACTTCCAAATTTGTGTTAGAATAGTTCACTATTAATGACAACAATGAAGACCTTGGCAGTGTATTCCTTCAAGTTTTGTTGGGTTTGGATAAGTCACACCCCAAACTAGAGGTGGGGGGGGGGGGGAAGATGCTAGAAAGTGGTGTGTGGGAAAGTTGGAGAAGATCTACCACTATGGAATTATTCATAGTGTTACGGGTTATAGTATATTTTATATATAAATATATATTTCAAAGATATAGATTGTGGGGTTTAGTGTAGGTCACCACAAATAGATACTTACACATCACACCTTATTTAAAATTCAAGAGCTATGCTGAAGCTAGACATACAGGCACCAGTGGCTTTGCAAAAGAAAATGGAACTGCTTTGGAAATTTCAAAAGCAGGTGCAAATGGAAGAGTCTGGGCTCAAGTGCTGATAAAGATTTTTCAAGGATTGGATTTGGAGCCTTGGGAGGGGTTCTGGTTTTTACAAGATGAGAGAAAGGAAAGAAAACAGAATTCTTCTCTTAAAGAGGGAGTTCTACAGTGGCTTTTGAGGCTGTTACATGGCAAGCTGGCAGGCTTGTTGAAAACCCCATTTTGAAGATGGGTTGTGAATTCTGAGTTCAGCCTGATGAAAACCCTTGTGACCTTACAAGAGGAAATGGCTGGCTAGAGTGTTTCTCCTAAAATAAGGGAAATAAGAGGAACTCTCTGGTGACCTGGAAGAAGAGGTTATCATTTGGAAAAACCCATGATGGGGCAAGTTTCTTCAGCAAGACACTGAAGTTACTGATTGGAGGAAATCAATTTGTGTTTGTCCAACAAGCAACAAGCCTCTTTCTGAAACCATCAAGAACTTTCCTGAGTTGTCACATTTACCTTTAAGCACCAGAGCCTGGTAAAAATTCATAAATGTTTTTTCTGTGCACAGTATAAGAATTGCCTGATACCGGTGAACTTGGAGAAATGAGAAGTGAATGGACTATTAAAGCAAAAACTTTCCTGAACATACACATATTACACACACGTGAGCTTAGAATTAGAAGGAGGTTAAGTTAATAGTAATAGGTTAAATTTTGATCCTGTTTTTATGTCTAAAGAAAATTAAAAGCTACTTTTGTTAAAGTAACCATTTGTCTTGGTGAATTTCTATTGCTGCTTGGTTTTGGGGTCCTCTGGGCTTTTAACAATAGAGAATACAGAAATATGGCCTGAAGACATAGGTGCAGAAATAGGCTATTCAGCCTTTCAAGTCTGCCCCACCATTCAATCGTGAACTGATCCATTTTTCCACTCAGTCCCACTGCCAGCCTTCTCCTCATAACCTTTGATACCCTGGCTAATCAAGAATCTATCAATATCTGTCTTAAATATACCCAATAACCACCTGTGGCAACAAATTCAACAGATTTACCATTCTTTGGCTGAAGAAATTCCTATGCATTTCTGTTCTAAGCTGAAGTTGTGCCCTCTTGTTTTCGACTCTCCCATTATCGGAAACAACCTTTCTACATCTACTCTGACCATGCCTTTCAACATTCAAAATGTTTCAATGAGATTCTCCCCTCATTCTCCTAAATTCCAATGAGTACAGGCCAAGAGCTGACAAAATGCTACTCATGATAACCCTTTCATTCCCACAATCATCCTAAACTTCCTTTGATTCTCTCCAACTTTAGCACATCTTGTTTTAAAAAACTTTATATTCTTTCACTTGCATCCATAACAAATATGTTTCTCCATAATCATACACAATAACAAATGATGCAAAAATACATAATTTTATATTTTCTCCCTCCCCAAAAAAAGTATGAAAAAAAGAAAAAACCTACCTGAATTTGTCATATATTTATTCATTTATTAATTAAATTTCAAATTTACAAACATAATCTTAAACCTCCAAGTTAACTAGGGCGAGTTGGAGCGGGAGTGGTGGATGCTGTAGATGAACTTTTGCCAATGAAATCCATTTATGGTTTCTAGATATTGTAAAAGTTTCCTGGTTGATTCCGTAAATTACACGTTATTTTCTCTAACGGTCTACAATTTTGTAACTCAATTTTCCATCTATTCAACCCCACATCATTGTCTAATTTCCACGTTACCGCCATACATTTCTTTGCTACTGCTATTGCTACATTTAGAACTTCCTCTGATAAATATCTAACTTCACATTATAAATATCGCCTAGCAAAATTATTCTCAAATCTTTCAGAACTTGTTTCTTCATAATTTGTCCCAATTAAATACTTGTATCCTCCTGGAATTTTTCTACTTTTTCACATTGCCATACTGCATGTAAAAAGGTTCCTAACTCTTTATTACATCTAAAACATTGATCAGAGCAATTGGAATTAAGTCCATGTAATTTATGTGGAGTATAATATAATTGATGTAAAAAATTAAATTGTACATTTCATATCTAACATTAATTGTATTTGTTACATTCTCAGAGCATAATTTTGACCATACTTCTTGAATGTATGTATTCAGATCCTTTCCCATCTTAATTTAGATTTAAATATTTTTTCTGCATAGTCTCTTGCAATTTTATATACATATTAGTAATAAATCTTTTAATAAATGTATCAATTATTAAATATTCAAATTGACTTTGTTCAGGTAATCTAAAATTTGATCCCAACTTTCTTTTTAAATATGATTTAAGTTGATAATAAGAAAAAATAGAATTATTTGGTATATTGTATTTATCTTTCAATTGGCTAAAAGACAAAAAAAAACCTCAAAAAACAATCCTCTACACTTTTTATTCCACAATTATACCAAATGTCAAAAAATGAATTATTAACTGTAAAAGGAATAAGAGGGTTTTGCTTTAGTAACATTTTAGCTATTCATTCCTCTTTCTATATGGATTCCATTCCATACTTTTAATATGTTTCAAAATTGGTGTATCAATTTCCCCTTTCAACAGTTGTTCATGCCATTCATATAAAATATGCTTGGAATTATTTTCTCTTATTTTACTCATTTCAATCTGTACCCACACTGTCTTTTCACCAATCTGATAACAGGAAGACAAAAATCTAAGTTGAACTGCTTTATAATAATTTTTAAAATTAGGCATTCGCCTAATGCACCCCCCCCCCAATCATATTTCCATGTTAATTTTCCCAATGCCATCCTGGGCATTTTGTCTCCCCAAATAAATTTTCTTACATTTTTATTAAGGTCTTGAAAAAACATTGTTGGTACAGAAATTGGTAATGATTGATATTGTATTCTTGGTAAAATATTCATCTTCACACAATTTATCCTCCCTATTAAAGAAATTGGTAAATCTTTCCATCTTGATAAATCTTTAATTTTCTTCAATAAAGGTATATAATTCAATTTAAATAAATTATTCAAATTTTTATCAATATTAATTCCTAGATACCTAACCGCCTCTTTCTGCCATTTAAATTTTGTTGCTTTCTTAATTGACATCACTTCACTTTTGTCAATATTTACTTTATAACCTGATACTAACCCATACTCTGCCAATCATACATTTTTTTAATGAAATTTCAGGGTTTGTAACAACATCTGCAAAAAGATATTTTATGTTCTTTATCTTCTATCTTGAAGCCCTTAACCTCATTATCTCTTCTTATTACCTCTGCTAAAGGTTCTATAGCTAGTGCAAATAAAAAGGGTGATAACCTTGTCTAGATGATCTTTCCAATAAGAAAGGTTTTGTTATTTGTCTATTTGTAACTAATTTAGCCTTTGGGTGATGATATAGTGCTCTTATCCAATTTATAAAATTTATTGGAATTCCAAATACCTTCAAAACTTTAAATCAATAGTCCCATTCTAATCTATGAAACACTTTTACTTCATCTAAAGCCAAGGCTACTGATGGTATTTTTCTTTTTTGAGCTATATTTATAAGCTTAAAAACTTGAGAATATTATCCACTGATCTATTCTTGATGAAACCTGTTTGGTCCAAATTTATCAATTTAGGTAAACATTTAGCTAATCTATTAGGTAATAATTTAGACAAAATTTTATAATCTGTATTCAATAACGATATTGGTCTATATGAAGATGGAAGCAAAGGATCCCTTTTTTTGGAATAACCATTATTAATGCTGTTTTAAACTACTCTGATAAATCACAGGAATTGTTCATTTGATCTAGCAATCCCATAAATAAGGGGATCAATAACTCTTTAAATTCTTAATAAAACTCCGGAGAGAAACCATCCTCTCCTGGAGCCTTATTACTTAGCAAAGACATCAATACATCAACTATTTCTGTATCTATAAAAGAATTCAATAATTCAATCTTTTCCTCAGTGTTTAATTCCAGCAATATAATTTGTGATAAATAATGATCTATTTTATCTCCATTTTTCAAAGATTCCGATTGATATAATTTCTTATAAAAATTCCTAAAAACAACCTTAATTTCATGTGTTTTATATGTAAGAAGACCCAATTCCTCTTTTGTGGCTAATATTGTTCTCGATAAAGTTGCCAGGCAAAAACTTTATGGGCCCCATCCCCCAACTCATAATATTTTTGTCGACTTTGTCTTTTATCTCTCTCCACTCTATTATGGATTTCATTAAGTTTCAATTTTTTTCAATTCCATTATTCTTTGTTTCTCATCATTCATTTAATTATATAATTCTTTCTCCACCACATCTTCTCTTAATTGAAAACTGCACACAATAGTCCAAGTGAAGTCTTACCAGTCCCTTATAAATCCTGAACTTCACATCCCTGCTCTTATATTCTATTCCTCTTTAGATGAATGCCAACCTTGCATTTAACTTCTTCACCACCTCAAGGTAAACATGCAAGTTTACCTTCAGGCTATACTGCACGAAAACTCCCAGGTCTGTTTGCGTCTGGGTACTTTCATTTTTCTCCCCATTTAAACAAAACAATCTGCCCTTTTATTTTTTTTCTACCAAAGTGCATGATCGTACACTTTGAGTCATTATATTGCATTTGCCAATTCTCTGCCATTTCTGCCTGATCTGTCAAAGTCCTTCTGCAGCCTCCAGGTTTCCTCTGTAATTCCTGCTTCTCCATCTACCTGCAAACTTGGCCATCATGCCATTCCATAATCCAAACCATTAATATATAACATAAAAAGAAGCAGCCCAACACAGACCTCTGTGGCACAACACAAGGTACTGGCAGCCAACCAGAATACGATCCTTGTATTCCAACTCTCTGCTTCCTATGAATCAGTCAAATGCCATAAACACACGAGAATGTTTCCTATAACATCATAGGCTCTTGTTAAGTAGGCTCATGCGTGGCAACTTGTCAAATGCCTTCTGAAGAGCTAAATACACAACATCCACTATATCACCTCCTTTATCCAGCCTGCATGTCACTTCCTCAAATTATTCCAATAGGTTTCTCAAGAAGCTTTTCCTTTAAGAAAACCATGTTGGCTCTGGCCTATCATTCAAGTGCTCTGTAACCTCATCCTTCAAAATCGACCCCAACATTCTTCCCAACTGCTGTCTTCAGGTTAACTGGCCTATAATTTATTTTCTGCTGCCTCACTCCCATCATTTCATACAAGGTCTGTTCCCTGTAAGAAACTAACAAAGGTTGGGAGCAATTTTGCAAGCTTTAAGAAAATAAATAATATATGAAGTGATCATGTTATGTCAGAGGTATTTGTAAAATAGGTATAAATCTGGACACAATTTGTTTCAAAAGGTTTGCTTGCTGAAAAAAACAATTGGGGATTATGATATAGATAACTCCATGCTGAACATAAAGATAATTTCAGATCTGCTGCATCATGTAGGAAGTTGGAGAAACATTGAATTAACTTTTATTGAATTGACTATGTTTAATTGCATGGTGATAATGACACATTGCATGAGTTGAACTGACCTAAAAAGGTTTTACTGCTGATTTTTGTTTGTACTCAGCCTCTCATGTCAGTGACCAACAATAGTTGGGCAGCAGTGATGGATTCCGGTTGCTGTGATACCACTTTTCCATGGTCACAATGTCCTGGTGAAACCTTTCACCATGTTCATCACTGATTGCTCCAAGATCAGCAGGGAAGAAGACCAAGTATGAATGCAGAAAATGTGTAATGGATAAAAATTGGGAGGGATTTGGTAAGATTAGTGGGTTACACACATACACAAATTTTAAAACAGATCTTATTTGAAAGACTGAAGAATTCATATTCAGGAGCATTGCAAAAACTATGGAGAATTTTATGCACATTTCACAAGTAGGTGCTAATTGAAACGATGTCATGAAATGAATAGACCATTGTTTGGAGGATACAAACTGGCTGTTTAAAAGTATCTACAGAGTGCTCACAGAAAGGTCACTCCTGGGTTTTGATTATCTAAGACAACAGCTTGACCAAGAGAGAACTCCTGTGGTTTGCTGAAGAAGGTGGGTTTTTTTGCAAGTGAGAGAGTCACCTGGGCTTTCTGGCAGTTGGAGAGAGAGAAAGACAAGAAGTTTAAGAAGCTCTATCAGCTCGTGTGTGTTACACTGAAAGCAGCTGAACAGTGCAAGCCAGGAAGCTTGTTGAAACAGAAAGCTCAAGAGCAGTGGATGACTGGAAGTGCTATCTGTCTAATGTTTCTCTTGGAATGAGTGGAACTGAAAGGAACTCTGTAGTAGCCTGAAAGAAAGGTTATCATCTGGAGAACCCTGATGGGACAAGTTTCATCAGCGAGACATTGAGGTGACTAATGGTGGTACCTTAGTTGTGGAAATCCTGGATGAACAAAAATCTCTCTGCAAACCCTACAATAACCTTCCTGGTGCTAAACATTTACCTTTCGAGCACAAACGCCTGGTGAACTTTATGCATGATAAATCCTATGCACAGTATGGTGATTGCCTGCAACCAGAGAACTTGCAAGGAGATGTGAGGTTAAACTGTGAACCAAAGAACTTTTCTTAAATTTACACACACATCATACACGTGCGCTAAGAACTAGAAGGGAGTTAATTTGGGTTAGTTAAGTATAGAGATAAGTTAAAGTTTGATTCTGTTTTCATGTTTAAAAATAATTAAAAGCAGCTTTTGTTTAAGTAACTACTTGTTTTGGTGAATGTCTATTGTTGCTGGATTTTGGGCTCATAACACATGTTGCACTTCATGGTTTTGTATTCTTGAAACATGTTAAAAGTATGACAGGGAATCACAAAAATAGGTTATATCTAAAAAATGGTATGTGATAGGAAAATTTTAAGGCATTTTTCATCATCAGCAGCCAAAAATGCATTAAATACACCGAAAAGTGTGCAGGAAACAAAATCCAGCGTAATTGGAGAAATTAAGGATATAAATTAATGCATTCCAGATTATTGATTTGGAGTCCAGAGTTTAAATCATGGCCTGGCCTCTGGGGAAATCAAATTCCAGTAGTTAAATAAATCTGGATAGGGAACAATATGTAATAGTGAGCACTGGCTTTTCATTCCAAAATCCACTTGGGTCATGCCTGTCCTTCAGAGAGAGAAATGAACATCCTTATCCAGCCTGGCATGTGCAAGATTTCAGAACTTCAAGAGGAGTTTGAAGAAATTTGGGATGTCACCAAAGACTTGCAAATTTCTACAGGTGTACTGTGGAGAAAATTTTGATTGGTTGTCCCACTGTCTGTTATGGAGGCACGGATGCACAGGACGGGAAAAAGGCTGCAGGGAGGTGCCAGCACGGATCGGTCTTCACTCCATTGAGGACGTTGACGAGAGGCGGTGTCTTAAGAAGGCAGGACCCTGACACCCAGGCCATGCCCCCTTCACTCCGCTGCCATCAGGAAGGATGGGCATCAGATTTCTGAATGGAGAATGAAGCACAAGCTCTGCCCCACTCGCTTTTTGTTTTTAAAGGTGACTTGATCGCCATATTTGCACCTGTAATTGCTGCTGGAAAAGAATGGATTTGGAGACCCGTTCATTTACAATCAATTCTGACCCACTGAAGAAGGTTGGTCAACACCTCCCAACATGTCACTCAAGGAAGGAGATGACTTTCATTCAGAGGCCACAGGGGTTTAAAGCCACATTCTCGACCAGAGTAGCTCCCATGGGAAGGAACAACACTGGAAAGGCCCCGTGGGTGCTTGGCGTCGAAGTGGTTCGCCTGACTTTGGGCCCAAGGTGAAGGCGCCCCTTTTCCCCGCCCCACGACAGGGTTTTGGCGCCTTGGCTCGTCCTCTGACGTCAACCCGCGCCAGCCGGGATGGCCCGCCTCGGCGCAGGCGCGATGACGTCACGGCCACGGCCGGCTCTTCGGGCTTTCCCAGCGCCACCTGGAAGCTCAGTTGTCCGCCGGCGGAGGGGCGCAGGCGCACCTCGGCAGCGCGGGGCGCAGGCGCGATGACGTCACGGCCACGGCCGGCTCTTCGGGCTGTCCCAGCGCCACCTGGAAGCTCAGTTGTCCGCCGGCGGAGGGGCGCAGGCGCACCTCGGCAGCGCGAGGCGCAGGCGCGATGACGTCACGGCCACGGCCGGCTCTTCGGGCTTTCCCAGCGCCACCTGGAAGCTCAGTTGTCTGCCGTCGGAGGGGCGCAGGCGCGATGACGTCACGGCCACGGCCGGCTCTTCGGGCTGTCCCAGCGCCACCTGGAAGCTCAGTTGTCCGCCGGCGGAGGGGCGCAGGCGCGATGACGTCACGGCCACGGCCGGCTCTTCGGGCTGTCCCAGCGCCACCTGGAAGCTCAGTTGTCCGCCGGCGGAGGGGCGCAGGCGCACATCGGCAGCGTCGCTCCCGGAGCTTCGGGCCTACCCCGCCTTTTTGCTGCGTGGGTGCCTTGCTTCAAAATCTCGTGAGCGCTACTAGTGAATTGGGCCAATTAATGTAAGTATTCCTGGGGTTAAAAGTTGAGGGCTGATCTGCCCTGGCTATTTCACTTTATTGTTCGGGGAGTTTTATTCCCCTTGAACAACTGTTTGGGAAAAGTTTTTGAATGTTGTCCGATCCAGATGAGAGGAGAAGCGACTGCATCCACTCTGACCTCTTGGGACCAGTTCACATCCAATGCATTTTGATGCCATGTAATTTCTGTGGTTAAATCCCTTGCAAATGTTTGAATATTTCGGAAACTTTGCGGAAATAACGCACCAAGTGTGGTCAAAATAATGACTAACAAGATTAAAACCGCTCCTGGACTGACAGTGTGGTTGCTTTTAATGTTATCCAAGGCATTGCAAGCGTAGGTTTTATAACCTATACTTTTTTGATCAAATTCTGGTTGTTTAATTGGCCTTTAGTGAGTTTCAGAAATGTTGAACCACCATTAGCAATAAAAATTAATATTGTTAGTGTGAGAAGCAGGAGTACCTTCACAGAAATTGCTCGAGACAAAAATTGAGAACAAAGAACATTTATTATACAACAATGCAAAGTTGGGTGCTTCCCCTTACCCTGGGAATACACACAGATACTGAGGCTGACCCAACTTTTATACATTTCATTTCAGTACAGAGATACCTTCCCCCTAACATTCTTCTGCCTCCTGGATTGGTTTAGCATTAGGTAATTCCGCCCACGTGGATTCTAACTTCTTATCAGTTTATGTGCCTTCCTGCAAACTTGTTAGCCAGGAAATATCATGTCTTTGTTCTTTCTTCTTTGGCTTGGCTTCGCGGACGAAGACTTATGGAGGGGGTAAAAGTCCATGTCAGCTGCAGGCTCATTTGTGGCTGACAAGTCCGATGCGGGACAGGCAGACACGGTTGCAGCGGCTGCAGGGGAAAATTGGTTGGTTGGTGTTGGGTTTTTCCTCCTTTGCCTTTTGTCAGTGAGGTGGGCTCTGCGGTCTTCTTCAAAGGAGGTTGCTGCCCGCCAAACTGTGAGGCGCCAAGATGCACAGTTTGAGGCGAGATCAGCCCACTGGCGGTGGTCAATGTGGCAGGCACCAAGAGATTTCTTTAGGCAGTCCTTGTACCTTTTCTTTGGTGCACCTCTGTCACGGTGGCCAGTGGAGAGCTCGCCATATAACACGATCTTGGGAAGGCGATGGTCCTCCATTCTGGAGACGTGACCCACCCAGCGCAGCTGGATCTTCAGCAGCGTGGACTCGATGCTGTCGACCTCTGCCATCACCACCAGCGTTGTCTCCGCTCCATCCTCAACATCCATTGGAGCGCTTTCATCCCTAACGTCGAAGTACTCGAGATGGCAGAGGTCGACAGCATCGAGTCCACGCTGCTTTGTTCTTTACTCATTAATCAATCCCCAAGACTTGCTAAAGCTATCTACTTGCTATCCTGTTTTGAAGATCCTTATTTTATTATACTTTTATAATTCCAGCATCCCTTCACCCTGATTTAACCCATAATACTTCATTTCTAATGAGCACTTGCTTGACTCCTCACATTCCAGTATCCCTTACATTAGCCTAACATCAAATTGCATTGAATGTGATACTGTCCCAAGATATCACAGGCAGACTGGGTGCCAAATCTAATGGGTAGATCTGAGAAAAGGATTGGTTTGAGGTTTTGGAATAGAGCAGTGAATATTGATTGCAATTCCCAAGTTTTATTACAAAATCAAAGTTGTCAATGTGAGTTTTTATTCTTCAGATTTCGGCATAAAGATTCAGACTAACGTTCCAGAGGATTTTAAACAAGCTGTGATCATTTTGTTCAGATACATCATAAATATTTTTTCTGCACTTGGAGGTCGCCCAGTGCAATGGGAGAAATTAAGGAAGCAAGTTACCAACAACAGTGTACATTGAATAACTACAATATGCCGTGAGATGGAAAAATAGAGAATATCCAAAGTTAAATATTCACAGTTGCTATTATTGCAAAACAAAAGTGATTCCTTAGTGTGGATGAGGAGTTGAGGTGGGTGGGGTGGGGGGGGGGGGGGGGGAGAGTTTAAAATGGCTAGGCAGGGGGATGGGAACCAGAGTGCAAAGTCAGATGATGGAGCAGTTGATGGTAAGCATAGTGAGACTGTAAAGGAAGGACTTTCAGTCAATGGAGCATAAAGTAAAAGTAAGGGGGAGAATTCTTGAAATTATAAATATGCCTCTTGCATCAGTGGTGGGCAAGCTATTAGGATTCTCGGGGACAGGATTTATGAACATGGAGTGAAGCATGGTCTTCAGGAATAGTCTGTAGGGAATTGTGAGGGGCAGGCCGAGCCTCGAGTCTAATTTTCAAGGAGGTGTCAAAAGAAATCAAGAAAGGTAGAACGGTGGTTATGGTGTATACAGTGCATTTCATGTGGTGTCCCATGTAGGTTTAAATCAGAAAGTCATGAAGCAAGGGATCCATTGGAACATTGGCTACTTGGGTTTGGAATTGATTTACCGATAGAAGGCAGAGGGTGGTAGTAGATAGAACATATTCTGCCTTGTGGTTGGTGACTAATGGCTTTGATCTGGGACATCTGATCTTTGTATTTTTTTTAATATATAAATCACTCAGTGTTAGAACGTTGTTGTATATTACAGTAGGATATAGATGGGATGCAGTGTTGAGTGGAGAAATAACAGATGGAGTTCCATCTGGGTGAGTGTGAGGTGATGTACTTTAGAGTTCAAACCTGACGGTTGAACACCAGGTGATTGACAGTGTGGAAGAACAGTGGGATCTTGGGGTTAATGTCCAAGTTGATAGGATGTTTATGAGGGTGCGCTGGCCTTCATTCGTAAGAGTATTGAGTTCAAGAACTGTATGGTAATGTTCCAGCTGTCAAAACGTTGGTTAGACCACACTTGGAGTATTGCATTTAGTTCTGGTTACCTCATTATGGAAAGAACATAGAAGCTTTAGAGAGGTTGTAAAAGAAATTTATCAGTGTGGTGTGCCTGGATTGGAGAATTCTTTGTGCAGGAAGGTTGACAAAGGTAGAGCTATTAATCTTTGGAGCATCGAAAGAGGAGACGTGACGTAATAGAGATTATGAGAGGCATGGATCAGGTGGACAGCCAGCACCTTTTTTCATGGGAGATGATAACAAATACCAGAGACCAGAGTAAAACATTGTGAAGTAAAAGCACAATCCTGGAGAAACTCAGCAGGTCAAAGCATGTACTTTATATAGCAAAGCAAAAGATACATCACCATTGTTTTGGGCTTGAGTCTTCATCAAGGTATGAGCAAAATGTAGGTAGTCACCCAAACAAAATGGTGTGTGGGGAGGGCAAGGGGGAAGAGTACAGGCAAGAGGTAATGGGTGAATAAGGGAGGGCACAACAGCAAACGGTGGGCGGGGGGGGGGGTGGAAATGGCTGTGAATGGAGAGGCAAGTGGGTGGAGAGCTGGAGGAAAGAAGATGAGGTTGGGGAATAAAGGGAGAATGGGGAGTAGTTTAGCAAAATCCAGAAAAGTTGATGTTACTGCCATCTGGTTGGAAAGTGCCCAGATGGAAAATAAGATGTTGCTCCTCCAATTTATGGGTGGTCTTGATTGGACAGCACGTGGACAGACCTGTCTGCATGGGAGTGGGGCGCAGAATTGAAATGGTTGGCCACTGGGAGATCCTCTTCACTGATGTGAATAGAGCAAAGGTGGTCAGTGAAGTGATTTCCCAGTCTGCGTTTAGACTCTGATGTAGAGAAGGTCACAACAGGAGCACCGGATGCAGTAGATGACTCCCATGGTATACAAGTATTGCTTCACTTGGGACTTTTTTTTTACAAATGCCAGACACTATCTGTTTAAGATGAATGGCGGAAAGTTTAGGCAAGACTTCAGAGGGTGCCTAGGGCTGGAATGAATTGGTGGGGGTGATGGTGGAGGCTGCTACAAACGGGACATTCAAAAGCTCATGAATGCAGGGAAAAAAAGAATTATGGGTGTGAAATAGTGAATGATTAGATTGTTATGGAGTAGGTTTATATTGGTTGGCACAACATTGTGGTCTATACTGTGCTGTAATGTTCGATATTAGCGGAGACATTTTTTTTAATGAGTATCTTGTGCTTCAAGTAGTTTGAGAAGGTTCAAGAGCTGTTGGAGAAGAAAAAAATTGTTCTTGAACCTGGAGATGCTCAAGGAGTTCAGGCTTCTGTTCCTTTTGCCTGAAGGCAGCAGTGCGAAGAGTTGTGACCAGGGGTAGTAGAGTTTCTTCATCCTTCTCGAGTCAGCACCTCACATAGATGTTTTCAGCGGATGGGAAATTTTGGTGCCCATGGTTAGGTTGATTCTGTTCTGTAGCCTTTTGAATTCCTGGGCAGTTGAGTTGACAAACAATGCCATGATGCAACCAGCAAGTGTACTTTCCACAGTAGATCTGCAGATTCTCTTCAGACTTTTCATGCCACCTCACTGATATCCCTGCTAATTTTCTTAGCTGGTTCTAAAAGATCTCATGATACTGTGTTGAAAGCAGGGATGTTAACCTGGTACTGGCCAATGTCAGTCGCTGCTCACTTTGTTCACCCTCTATAGAGATGGTCCCAATGCAAGATATTTCTGGCACATTCTGCATTTAAGATTTTCAGTACCTGCCATTTTATTTTCATTGGCCATCATCACATAGTTTGTGCAAAGTCGTTCTATGATCTAGGCTGATCAGTCACTGACTGACCATTTCTATCCATGCCTGACTTGCTGAATTGCTCCAGCTTCTCATTGCTCACAATGGAAATAGAAGGTTGTATGAGGTTACAGATTGGAGTGGCTCAGCCTGGGCTATTTTTCGCCACCCTTCAGGATAGTTTTAAATTTGTAGCATTGAAAGATTGTGGTAAAAGACCATTTGCTTTTAGTAAGCTACCTGTTCATGAATGGTAATTATTTTTGCACCATGATTGACAAATATGATTTGATTCCCACTTGTGGCTGATTCTATAATGCCTACTTCATCCAAATGAAGCAGAAATGTGCAATTTTTAAAATCTTCTGCGAATAGTGTTACAGGCAATTTCATGTTCAAGCATTTGTAGACTATTGAAATCTGAATTATTTTAAAAACACAAATTGAACAGTGAACATTACCATCAGCTGAGATTTCCGTGAGTATTATCTATCTTGTGGTTTTTAAAAAAAATTCAATCAAGTTTACTATTTTTGTTTTATTTACAAAAACCTATTTGACCGCAGCATGTAAGAATTTTCATGCATATGTAAATTATATAAATGTATATAACAAACTCATTACATTATATTGGGGAGGGGTTTTTAAATTGTATGGTTTTTTTTTCTAACATGAATGTCTGTCATCAGTACATGTGAAAGAATACAGTGGAATATAGTTTAAACTGGACAAATAAATGAGGTAAAATACAAGAGGAATGCATACTGTTAATTTCAAGGCTCTGGTATTGATGGGGGTCCAAGACCATAGCACATTGAAAGTGGCCATGCAAGTCGATAAGATGGTAAAGAAGGTGTATCATATACTTGGCTTTGTTGGATGGGTCATTGATATTTATGGCCACTTAGAATATTTTCTCCACGGCAAAAGTGTCATATGCTAAAGGGCAAGTGTTTACAGTGAGGGGGAGGAAGTTAAATCGAGATGTACAGGGCAAATATTTTTTATATGCTTAGAATGGGCTGCCAGGCATAGTGGTACAGTCGAAGTCCTAAAATCCAGACTGCTCAGACGGAGATGGGGTCGGTGTGGATTTTCTGGATTCTCGGGCACTATTTTTAAAATTCAAGTTTAAGGAGGAATAAAGAAGAGATGAACGGGTACATTTTAATAGTTATTATGAGCATATACACCATGCTTCATTTATCAAAATGAGCAGTTTTAAAGAAAAAAAATGTAAACATAAAATTTTTCACAACAAAAAGAGCATGTAATGTGTGAAATTAGGTTTAAAAATGAATATTGTAAAAATAAAAATTAAGTATACATTTTTCTTTGTGATAAAATTAACTGCATTAAGAAGTAAAACATGAAAGTCTGCAGATGCTGAGATTGAAGTAAACTTGATTGGAGAAACTCAGCAGGTCAAATTGTACTTTATATAGTGAAGATAAAGACACATAGCCAAAGCATTGAGCTTGAGCCCTTCATCAATACCTGCTGACATATTTCTGGAGTAACATTTGCAGTTTGGTTGTTTTTTATTTTAACCCTGTACCTGCCAAAGAGGAAGTGCAAAGTTTTCTGAAATACTAAAGAGAATTGGCTTTGATGTATTTGTTCTTTCAACAATGTTAGAAATATCAAATGCATTTGTAGAAGTGTGAAGCTGAGCCAAGGTAAGACAGGTTGAACCTCCGTGGTCCGGCACATTTTAATCTGCTGCAATTAGTGCAAACTTCTTACAGCTTGGGACTCGATCCCTGGTCCTGATCGCTGGTGATGTAAAGGTGTGTTAACCACCAAGCTAACCGGAGTATGATTTGTGATTTATTTGGTCCTTTTAGCTCAGAAAATGGGTCTAATCGAGGCATCTTCTGCACCTTTGTCAGCTATTTTCCGGCATCTTCTGTGGTCCGGCAATGGCCAGGCCCCAATGTCACCAGATTAAAGAAGTTAATGAAACAAAACTTTGAGCTTATACATTTTTTGCACATATTTTAAAATTTCCATTTATTTTTTATTTTCAGGTGAAGACCAAATGCTCCTCTAACATGATGGAAAGCATCAGGAATCTGGAAGATGAGACATTTCCAAGTTTTTTGTTGCAGTCTGTGATGAGCAATAGCAGTGAAATGTTAGAAAATGTCACTGTTACTTCAAATTTTGGACTTCCTGTGGCTGCATCAACAGTTGCTAAGTCGTCTGAATTGGGTGGCAGGTGAGATTTTTGTCTAAATGTGCATTTTGTATGGAAACGGGAAAAGGAATAATCTATTTAGCCCATTGAGACTGTTCTGACCTTCAATGGTGACATGGTTGCATATCCAGAGTTGTAGAGTTATGCAGCGCAGGAAAAGGCTGAACACTTGCACCAATCCCATTTGCCTGCCTTAAATCTGTTTCATTTCACTGCCTGTTTAAATGGCTTTCTAAATGTCTCATAAATGTAGTGATTGTTTCTAACTTTACCACAACCTCTGCCAGTGAGTTTCAGATATCAACTGGGTTGGGGGTGTGCGTGAATTTTCCTATCAAATCCCCTCTTTAAAGCATTCCTCCTGCCTTAAACTTGTGCTCTCTTGTTTTTGGTACCCCTACAATGGGATTAAGAACTATCCTGATCCATCCAATCGTCAAAATTTTATACAGAGTTATAGTCGTATAATATAGAAACGGGCCCTTTGCCCCACCATGTCTGTGCTGACCATCATACCTCTCTTCAGGAACTCCAGCATAAAATATACATGCTTACTCATTCACGTGCCTGTCCAGATGTCTTTTCAGTGCAATACATAAAAGTTCTGAAGAATCTCAGCAGGTCATACAACAGCATCTATAGGAAATAATGGGTAACCAATGTTTCGGGCCTGAGCCCTTTGTCTAGGAATGAGGATAAAGCAGACAGGCAACAATAAAGTTGAGGGGGACAGGGACTGAGGGGCGTGGGGAGGGGGAGGAATAGCGTATTTTATAAACCAGGTACTCCCCCAACCCTCCTGGCATGTTATATGCACGTGCGCGCTGTACGAGAATATTTTTACATGTTGAAAGAACACGCACAATAGCGAGCGTAGGAAAATCGAACCGGCAATTTATAACGAGCATGGGAATATTAGCGAGCGTGGTGATAGAGTGGTAACATTGAAAGAACGTGTGCAAATACGAGTCACCGTGGGAAAGATGCGCTGGGAATTTAGAGTGAATGTGGGAATATTACAGCGGGTATGAGAGTAATAGCAACAATGGGCACGGTTTATACCAGCCGTGGGAAAGAGGCAATTTATATCGAGTGTGTAAATATTATAGTGAACATGAGAATGTAATAGCAGCAATGAAAGAATGAACACAATTTATAGCAGGCGTGGGAAATCTTGATCTTTGAAATATCTCTTTGTACTGAATGCCATGGTATTCCCATAAACAGTGCCTTCTAGCCTTATCAACGTTAATTGCCCAGACCTGTCCCTGAGGGAGGAGATTAACATATCAAATGCTTCTGATTTGAGACTATATTATTAGAATTAAAATCCTGCTTGAAGCCTGTCTTTGATCTATTTAATTAATGTATTACACGCAGGAATATCATCTATATAATGGGCCATTGACTCCTCTGGGTGGGGAGGGGGGGAAGAGTTGATTGTTAATCGCAGGAGATTAACTATGGTAGATACTGATATGTGCTTTGTCTCATATGCAAATTGATTTTGCCAATTGAAATTAAGAATACTACACCCATGTGTTATTTGCGTGTGTACATTATATGAAAATATTTTTATACAATTTATGATTTTCTATGTATTTGCATATTATAGGAGTGAAAATACAGTACAATCTCACAGTTAAGTAATAGGTGGATATAGATGGGAGGGTAGAAGAGGACAAGAAAGCTGAGATGTTGACATAGCAGTTAGCTCAACGCCTTTACAATACCTACGATCAGGACCGGAGTTTGAATCCTGCTCTGTTTGTAAGGAGTTCATGTTCTCCCAGTGTCTGCATGGGTTTTCCCTGCGGGCTCCGGTTTCCTCCCTCCATTCGAAACATTCTGGAGGTGTCGGTTAATTGGGTATAAATTGGGCGACATGGACTTATGGGACAAAATAGCCCGTTACCGTGCTGTATGTCTAAATTTAAAATTAAAGTGATAGAGGAAGGGGGGTAGCTCTGAATGGAGAGGAAGGGGATGGGGAGCTGGGGGAAGAAAGACAGGAGATAGGAGAGGGGTATAACAGAAACTGGAGAAATAGTTGTCAATGCTGTCTGGTTAGAGAGTGTCCAGATAGAATATTAGGGTAGTTTCTCCAATTTGTGGGTAGCCTCAAATTGGCAGTGCATGTGGGGGGGGGGGGGGGGGGCGGGGGGGAAATAGAAAGACCCTCTTAATAGGGGAAATAGACTTTGGCTGTTTGCCCTCTCTTAATTTTATATACCTCTATACACCTTTCAGCCTCTTTTGTTTCAGAAAAACCGACCCATCCTATATCTCTCCTTTTAATTAGAGTCCTAATCTAAAAGTTGAGAATATTCCCTGCACCCTCTATCTTAATCAAATCTTTCTGGTTTTTGTGGCAATCAGAACTGCACACAATACTCCAATGCAATTTTTCCATTCATATCTAGAGGAATAGGATACAAGAGTAGGGATGTGATCTTGAGGCTTTGTAAGGCCTCACTTGAGTATGTTGTATAATTTTGGGCTCCTTATTTAAGAAGGATGTGCTGGCATCGGGGAAGGCTCAGAGAATATTTACAAGAATAATTCCTGGAATGAAGGAATTAGCAGATGAAGAACGTTTGATGGCTCTTTGACCGTACTCCTTGGAGTTCAGAGGAATGAAATGGACCTCATTTGAAGCATTTTGACTGTTGAAAGACTTGGCCAGAGATGTGACAAAGTTGTTTTTTATGGTAGGGGAGTCGAGGACAAGGGGCATAACTTTAGGATTGAAGGGTGCCCATTATAAAGTGGAGATGCCGAGGAATTTCTTTAGTGAGAGAGTGGTGAACCTCTGGAATTTTCTGCCAAGGGCAGCTGTGTAGGCCTGGTCGTTGGGTATATTAAAGGCAGGTCGATAGGTATCTGTAACATCAGGATATCAAAGATTATGGGGAGAAGGGAGGGAGTGGGGCTGAGTAGAAGAATGGATCAGCATCATGGATTGGCAGAGTGGATGCGATGGGCTGAATAGCTTAGTTCTGTTCCTGTAATCGTAGGATTTTGTATGGCCTAACCAATGTTATGTGCAACTATTATGTGATGTCCCAAATCTTTCAATGAAAATCTTTTTCTGTCAAATGCCATTTATGGATAAACATTCCATTATTTCTGACATTAATAGTCCCATTTTGACTTGCCCTTGAATTCCGAAGTGCTCTATTGAAGAGAATATTTTTCATTCTTTATCAGATCCCCATATCATGGCGCTCAAATTTATGTATCTTTCAGAGAATACATTACTAAATTCTGAGTCCAGATATTGGTAAAGATAGGAGCACTCCCTCTAAAAGTATCCCAAATTATGGTGTCCAGAACTATTTGGTATAGTCCAGGGTTGGATTAGACTTTGTGTGCAATCTTGATTATTTTCTATACTGTGACAGATTGTTGTATTTTATATTGTATATAGAAATGTTTTGAAGGAGATAAATTATGACAAGTTTTTTTCGTGTCGGTCACATGCAAACACTTCAAAACAGATCTCATTTAAATTACTGGATCTCGCTCAGTCAAGCCAGACAGGCTCAGCTCTGAGTGCCTTTGCAAAAACTTTGAAGAGGGCCTTTAGGGCCTTCACTAAAGGATGGTTGTTTTGAAAAGCGACAGATGAAAGAACTCGGAAAATTAGATCCAGAGCGGCAATTTAAGTGCAGTTTGCTGTTCTAAGAGGGTCAGGTGGTTTTGCAAGTAGAGAGTCCCCTGAGGGGGCAAGTTTCTTCGCATGAAATTGATGTGGCTGATTAGAAGGGATCTCTCTCAGTAATAAAATAAAGTTTGATCCTGTTTTCATGTTTAAAGATAATTAAAAGCAACTTTTTAAGTAACCATTTGTCTTGGTGAATTTCTGTTGCTGCTGGGTTTTGGGGTCCTCTGGGCTCGTAACAGTACCTGCAATCTCATCTCAATCTCATCCATGCCAATATGCATGGACTTCTTCTAATGCATCTGTTTTTCACCATTAGAAAGTGGATGATCATGTATTTGTTTACATTGAAATCCATTTGCCCTAGCTGCACTTGATCAGTTAATGCATCTGACAATTTGAGTATTTGCCTCTCACTTCCGGCGCTGGTATCAATTCCCCAGCCAGAGAACAACTGTACATTTCATTCCATTTCATGAGCTTCAGTTTTAGCAAATAGTATCTCCAGTGCACATGACAAATTGGCTAATAGAAATTCATTTTTGAAGAATCCATTGGTGTTCTCCACTACTTTTACTGCCATTTTTTTCTAAAATGAGCTTTTTTCATTTTGGTTCTAAGTAGTGTTCCCAAAGGACCCCAAAACCCAGCAGCAATAGACATTCACAAAGACAAGTGGTTTTCAAAACACAAGTTATTTTTAATCAACTTCAAACATGAAAATAGAATCAAACATTAACAATTCTATACTTAACTAACCCAAATTAACCCCCTTCTAATTCTAAGCGCACATGTATGTAACGTGTGTGTAAATTCAAGAAAAGTTCTTTGGTTCACAGTTCAATCTCACTTCTTCCAAGTTCTCTGGTTGCAGGCAATCTCCATACTGTGCACAAAATTTAACATGTATAAAGTTCACCAGGCTTTGTGCTTGAAAGGTAAATGTTTACTGCTCCGCAAGGTTCTTGTAGGGTTTGCAGAGAGAGATATTTGTTGCTCCAGGATTTCCACAACTAATTTCCACAATTAGTCACCTCAGGGTCTCGCTGATGAAACTTGCCCCATCAGGGTCTTCTCGATGCCAGAGTTCCATTCCTTCCTCTATTTCAAGAGAAACATCAGACAGATAGCACTTCCAGCTACCCACTGCTCTGGAACTTGCTTTCATAGAAACATAGAAAATAGGTGTAGGAGGAGGCCATTTAGCCCTTCAAGCCTACACCACCATTCATTATGATCATGGCTGATCAGTACCCGGTTCCTGCCTTCTCTCCATACCCCCTAATCCCCTTGGCCACAAGGGCCAAATCTAACCTACACTTAAATATTGACAGGGAATCGGCCTCAACTACTTCCTGGGGCAAAGAATTCCACACATTTACCACTCTCAGAAGAAATTTTTCCTCATCTCAGTCCTAAAAAAATTCCTCCTTATCCTTAAACTATGGCCCCTGGTTCTAGTTTTTCCCAGCATTGGAAACAAACTTCCTGCGTCTAGTCTGTCTAATCCCTTAAGAATTTTAAAAGTTTCTATAAGATCCCCCCTCAATCTTCTAAATTCTAGAGAATACAAACCTAGTTTATCCAACCTTTCTTCATATGCGAGTCCTTCCATCCCTGGTATCAGCCTAGTGAACCTTCTCTGCACCCCCTCCAAGGCCAGGATATCCTTCCTCAGATAAGGCGACCAAAATTGCACACAGTACTCCAGGTGTGGTCTCACGAAGGCCCTGTCCAGCTGCAGCAGGATCTCAAATCCTCTCGCTATGAACACCAACATACCATTCGCCCTCCTCGCCGCCTGCTGCAGGTCATCAGTTTCAAACAGTTTTCCCTGGTTTGTACTTTTCAGTTACTTGTCAGTGACCCACACACTGACTGACTGACTGAGCTGTTAATTCATCTCTCTGATAGACTGCATGACACCAGCAAGACAATGGTCAAGCATTTTATGATGTCAGTTCAATTAACACCTACTTATGAAAGGTGCTTACATTTTTTTCTCCAGAGATCCTGCAATGTGAATTCTTCAGTCTTTCAAATAAGATCTGTTTTAAAATGTGACCTGCTCTAAATCTTATAAATTCTCCCCAAATATTAATATTGTAACAGTAGATTGGTTGAAAACCCCTTTTTAAAAAAAATCCTAACACAATTTTGGAATCCATCAGGAAGGATCAGGCTTGAGAACTTTGGAGTACGAATGAATTTTTATTCTAATTGGTGACTGCCATCACAGCCGACTTACATAGTTGAGTTTTAACTGTTCAAAATAAATATGACAGTGTTTTGATCACATTTTGGAGAGTTGCAGTCAATTTTAAATGAATCAATGCAAAATATTCACAACTGATGAATGCATACTAGATTGATGTACTTGTTGAAAAAATATGATAATTCAACCAAACTTGTGTTGCCACTGTTCAGTATAAACCTGCGACATTTAAAAAAAACATTAATCCTTTGTGTAAGCTGTAAACCCCTTTAGTGAACTCTTGAGGTTAAATGAAGTGTAATTCAATCTGAAGATCCTAAGCTATTAAATATGTGTTGATATTTTGGTCCAGTGCAGATTTGCACAGAATAGTTGGCATTGCAGTCATAATACCAGCAAACTTGGATTATCTACAAACGTTGAGCTCCCCTGGCAATTTCCTGACTGTTCTGTGTTGCTGGGCTCTTTAAAATCCCAGTGGCAGAGCATGAGCTTAGTGGGGAACCTGATTGTAGTAGCTGCTCTGATGTGAGGTCTGCAACTTTTTATTCCCCAGTTTAAAGTATATGAGGGAGAGGGGTGGGTGACAGGTTCAACAGATGACAAAATTGGCATGGTGAATTTGTGGCTTGTCAGTTGCAGCTGTCTTTGGCAGTGTAGGAGCCAGAATGTACATCTGGTATTATAAAGGTTAAAATATGTCTTTGTACTTGCTCTCAGTATGCATGTGCCTGAGGGCTGTGGTATTAGGATTAGTTTTGGTTTGGTTATTCATCACTGAAGAGGGGTGAGTGCCAGTTGCTAATTTTTTTGTAGACCATCTTCAATTGTTTTATCTACAGAATATTGCAAAAGTTTGAAGATTATTTACCAATATCTTCAATTGTTAGAAATGTGTGTACAGGGGGGCGTGGCGTGATGGTGTAGGAAGAAGACGTGGAAAAATGCCTCCCCCTGGAAGAACTAATTAAAACCCGATTTACAACTTTTTGGAAAACTTCTAAAAATATTTAAAGTACTGGTGGTGGGGAAGAAAACGCCAATCAAACAGTCGGGAGGTATTGAAGAAACTGCCTACCTTACAAAGTGTACCTCCAGCATCAAGTTCAGCTCCACCCCGGCCTCAGCGAATGTCTGTGGGTAAGCCCTACTCTACACCGGCACTAACCTTGCGTACAACAGCGCAAGATGGCGCCGGTGACAGACAGTGATCTTTGGATCAAGAAGACGCTTTCGCGCATGCGCATATCGCTCAAACGGGCCCTGGCTGCAGGGGGACCTAACCTCCACTAGCCTAGTGATTCTGGGCTTGGGTGGGGGGGGGGGTGGTCCTATACATACAGTTGGATGGCCCCAATTACCCTACCACTGGAGGAGGAAGAAGAGGAAGACATTGGAGGAAGCTGCAATGCAAATGAATCGGGGATTTACAGAAATGAGGGATGCAATGTCTGAAATAAGGGGAGAAATTTCTACAATCAAAATGGATGTGAATAAATGTTTGTGAGCTGTGAAGGTTCAAGATAAAGTAGATCTGATGGAAGATTCATTTACTGGCTGGGAGGTTCAGAAGACAGATTTGCTGAAGAAGATTGATGTTTTGGAGAATCAAAGTCAGAGAATGTAGTGATGTAATGTATTCCGCGGACTCCTTGCTATTGATTATGACTGAAGATTGGCTCCACCCTACTGGTATAACAGATGGTGCAACTTATCAGTAGAGGTGGCTTTTTCTGTTAATAAAAGCCAATAGAATGATACAAGTCTGGTCCTTGCTTATGGCATACCAATTTTATTAACAGAAGAAAAATCATGGATACTTCCCTGAAACCTGGAAGACTCGAGATAGATCAGGATGCCACCCGAGCCGGAGAAAAGTTCCACCACTGGCTCCAGTCTTTTGAAGCGTACATGCGAAAGAACAATGTCGTGCAAGACGCCGAGAAAATGGACCATCTCGTGGCTCTCCTCGGAGTTGTCCTGTACTCCATGGTCAGAGAGGTAGCTGGCAACCAGAACACAGTGAATCTCCTTAAAGTCTATTATGATAGGCCTCAGAACACCCTGTTCACAAGACACCGCTTCACATTCGGAAGCAACAAGCAGGTGAGAGCGTAGATGTTTATGCGCTCGCCCTGAAAGGGCTATCCAGGGACTACCTGTGCTGCTGTCACAGCTGAAGCCCACCATGAGTCCCTGATGTTATACGCATTCATAAGTGGTCTGGAGACTCCGGGCTTGACCTTAAATGCAGCTCTGTAACAAGCGAAGACGCTTCTAACTGCATTACAAGGGGCGAAAGCATTTGAGCAAGGGAGAAGTGCAGAACCGGCACCCCACAGTCTGACCCGTAGTGAAGATTGCTACTGAGCACTACAAAACCGCGACGCAAAAGCCGGTCCCTGGAGGTGCTACTTCTGCAGATTGGTGCTACGTGCCCGCAACCGGTGCCCTGCACGGCAAGATACCTGTGCCAACTGCTGGAAGAAAGGCCATTGAGCCAGAACTTGCTGAGCTAAGAGAGTCGACATCTGGCACTCATGGCGAATAGAGTAAGAAGAAGCAGCGCTTAAGCGCTGATACTAAGCAAAGTTGTTGTCATAACGCCACGATCCTGAGCTGGAGAATTAATGATTCATCTAGCCCAACTTCAACTTCTTCTGAATACTCCACTGGACCAGTGACGAGATGAGGCCCTACATACCACTGCCACAAGGAGATCCAATCCTGGCTTCCATGAAGGTAAATCAGGATAAATCCTATGATCTGCAGCCATCCTCGATGAAAGTGGAGGTAAATGGGCAGCCTATTAACTGTTTATTTGATTCTGGCAGTACAGACCGTTACATTCACCCTTCCACCACTAGAGCACTAGATCTTGCGTTATACCCGTCTAAGCGCACAATCACGATGGCTTGCTCGGGACTAGAACAAGATACAACATTTGCAAAATTTATTTAAAATACATGACAATGAATATACTGACTTCAAGATTTCTGTACTCCCTGGCCTATGCGCTCCAATGCTTCTGGGTCTACACTTCCAATGTCAAATGAAAAGTATCATATTGGCATTTAATGGCCTTTTGGCATCCATCACTGTCTCGCCAAATAAGTTTTGCAGTTTGTCCACACTAAAAATTAAACCCCCTCGCCTCTTCACTAATTTGACCTCTGATTGTAAGCCTATAGTTACAAAAAGAAGGCTACAGTAAAGAAGACAGACTCTATTAAAGACTAGGTTAAGAGCTTGTTAAAGGAAAACGTCATCGAGCCCAGCACGGGTCCTTAGTGCGCTCAAGTAGTAGTGGTCAGAAATGGCATGAAACCCAGAACAGTTGTGGATTATAGCCAAACTATAAACAGATACTAGACGCTTAACTCCTGCCTCGCATTTCAGACATACTCAAATTGCCCAATACAGGATATATTCTGCTATTGGATCTGAAATCAACTTACCACCAGGTTCCCACCCATAAGGATGAAAGGCAGTTTACTGCTTTTGAGGCAGATGGCAAACTCTTCCAGTTTAAGAGAATTCCTCTTGGCGTCACTAACAATGTATCCATTTTCCAAAGAGAGAGATAGATAGGTTAGTGGATACCTATAAGTTGCAGGACACTTTTCCTTAACTGGACAATGTTACCATCTGTAGCAAAGACTTGAATGATCACGATCGGAATTTATAACCAAGTTCCTCCAAGTAGCCAAAACCTTGCATTTAACCCTAAATAATGACAAATATGTGTACTGCACGAAGAGTCTGCCAATATTAGGCGACGTAGTAAGTAAAGGAGAAATCAGTCCGGATCCAGAGAGAATGCGACCACTCATGGAGCTGCCCCTCCAACAACACAAAAGGCCTTCAAGCGTTGTTTAGTGTTTTTCTCCTATTATGCTCAGTGGGTGCCAAACTACGCTGACAAAGCATGACCTCCTTTTAAAGCCGTCAATTTTCCCTTGAGTAATGAGGCCCTCCTAGCCTTTGAAAACATTAAACAGGATATAACCAAGGCCTCCATGTCTGCAATTGATGAGGATTTACCTTTCCAAGTGGAATCGGATGCATCTGATTTTGCTCCAGCCGCCACACTAAATCAAGCTGGGAAACCTGTAGCCTTCTTTTCTCGCACATTATGTAGGCCAGAATTAAAACACTCATCCGTTGAAAAGGAAGCACGAGCTATTATAGAAGCTATCCACTACTGGAGACACTTCTTAGCTGGCAGGAAATTCACCTTGTTAACTGATCAGAAATCTTGCCTTCATGTTCAACACTAGATTAAAGTCCAAGATTAAAAATGATAAGATTATGCAATGGTGCATCGAACTTTCTACCTATGACTATGACGTACTCCATCATCCAGGAAAATTCAATCATCCTCCTGATGCTCTCACACGCATTTTGTGTGAGTCTACAGCTAGACCGATTAAAATTTCTTCATGAAGAGCTGTAGTACCAGGGGGTCACTGTGAAATCTCTCAATTTGCCCTATATAAAGGGGTAGCCAACCTTTTAATTTCTTTCTTTGGCTTGGCTTTGCGGACGAAGATTTATGGAGGGGTATGTCTGCTGCAGGCTCGTTGGTGACTGACAAGTCCGATGCAGGACAGGCAGGCACGGTTGCAAGGGAAAATTGGTTGGTTGGGGTTGGGTTTTTTCTCCTTTGCCTTTTCTCAGTGAGGTGGGCTCTGCGGTCTTCTTCAAAGGAGGTGGCTGCCCGCCGAACTGTGAGGCACCAAGATGCATGGTTGGAGGCGATATCAGCTCACTGGCGGTGGTCAATGTGGCAGGCACCAAGAGATTTCTTTAAGCAGTCCTTGTACATTTTCAATTTAGACATACAGCACAGTAACAGGCCATTTCGGCCTATGTGTCCGTGGCACCCAATTAACCACACTCCTGGTACGTACACATGGCCTGTAACGGTGCTGTATGTCTAAATTAAAAGGTTGGCTACCCCTGCATTAGAGGATGTGAAAACCCTATCTGGACAATGCCCTGTCTGTGCTGAATGCAAACCACATTATTACAAACCCACACCTTCCTCATTGATCAAAGCTTCTAGATCCTTTGAACGCCTCAGTGTAGATTTTAAAGAGCCACTACCTTCAAATAATAGAAACGTTTACTTAGTGTTATTGATGAATTCTCGCATTTCCCTTTTGCTATCCCTTGTACTGATGTTTACTGGTTCTGTAATTGGATGCCTCCATTCGATTTTTAGTATTTTTGATTATCCGGATTTCATTCATTGCGACAGAGGTTCAGCTTTTATGAGCTCAGAACTTCGGCAATATCTTGACACAGTCACACTACCTGATACAACCCTTGGGAGAATGGGAAAGTTGAATGCAGCAATGGTACAATCTGGAAAGCTGTTACCATGGCACTCAAATGTAAGGGTCTCCCCCAAGCTTTGAACTCTATTATACCTTACTTTGCACATCAGCTAATGAAATGCCTCATCAGCATTTGTTTTCTTTTCCCAGAAAGTCAAAGACTGGATCGTCCTTGCTGGCCTGTCTTTCTAGACCTGGACAAGTTTTACTGAGAAAGCATGGTGGATCAAGGTGGATCCATTAGTCGAGCATGTACAACTGCCTCATGCTAACCCCCAATATGTTCATATGGCTTTTCCTGATGGGAGACAAGACAGTGTTTCCCTTGGGGATCTTGCTTCGCCAGGGATACCACCTGCAGCTTCTAACCTTTTTCCCCACTACCACTAATCTTCCTTTGCCCTCCCCAGAACAGCACGTCTCTGTCCCTGAAATTCAATCTGTAAGCACACAGAGACTTACCCCATACAACACCTGCTACCAATCACTTCTTATCTGCCGAAAAGGCAAGTTCTCCTGTTAGCTTCCAGGAGTCCTCTCCAGTTGTTTTGCGTCGGTCTCCGAGTTTCAAGGCCACCCAATGGCTTACTTATGATAAATTTTAATTGCTGCATTTCTCACAGATTTTTAAACCTGTCGCTGATTTTCTCTCTTCTGTTGTGCTAAAAGCACCCTTTTGCTTCCCTGTTTTTTTCTTATGTTACTGAAAATTGGTTAATTTTAAGGGGGGGGGGCGGTGAATGTAGTGATGTAATGTATTCTGCGGACTGCTTGCTATTGGTTCTGACTGAAGATTGGCTGCACCCTACTGGTATGTGGTGCAACTTATCAGTAGAGGTGGCTTCTTCTGTTAATAAAAGCCTGTAGAATGATACAAGTCTGGTTCTTGCTTATGCCATATATGAGGAATAATGTTAAAACTGTGGGACCACCAGAAGATATTGAAAGTTCAAATCTGCTTCAGTTTTTTCCGAAAATGGATCCCTGAGGCCTTGGGAGCGACTTAACTTCCAGATGGGTTGGAACTGGAGAGAGTGCACCGGGCGATTAGAAGGAAACCAAACTCCACGGTCTGTTCTGATCCAGTGTCTATGCTACCAAGACCGAGAGCTGATTTTGAGACTTGCAGTGCAGAATGCCAGACGTAATCAGAGCCCTTTGTTCAAAATAATAGTATTTTTTTAATGCTGATTTAAGTCAGGATATTATTAAACGTCGTAAAGAATTTAATTCGGCTAGAGCTAGTTTGTGGAAGAAAGGGTACAAGTTTGTGTTTCGTTATCCCGCAGTGTTGAAGGTTTTTTATGGCAATTATCAATCTCAATTTTTTGATAATGACCACGTGGCCCTTGTTTTTGCTTATTCTCTACCTGTTGATAAGCAGAGCCAAATCTTCCGAAGTCGTCGACCACTTGTGGCATTGGTCACTTCTGTGTAATTGAGGGGGGAACTACACTTATATTGTTGTCGTTCTTAATTTTTTGGGGGGGTTTGTTTTTTTTAAGTTATTATGGGGTTTCTTTTAATTTTTCTGTCTTTCAAAGAGTTTTTTAAGTTTTGTGAGTCGTGCGTGGGTGCCTTATCTCCGAGGGAGATGTAAATTGTTATGGCTAATTTGAATTTTACAACTTCTAATGTTAACGGGCTTAATAAACTGATTAAAAGAAAACAGATGTTGGTCTATATTAAAAAGATGAAGATGATAATTTGATATTACATTTTTACAGGAAACACATTTAACTGAAAAAGAACATCAGAAGTTGAAGAGAGATTGGGTTGGGCATGTTATTGCATTGTTTTTTAATTCTAAAGTGAGAGGTGTTGCTATTTTCATACATAAAATGTTAGCTTTTACATTGAATTCTTTTTTTACAGCTGTTGGTAGATTGTTGTCAATTCGGAAGCTTGGACTTTGATGAATGTTTATGCTCCTAACGTAGATGATGTTTTTATGGCGGAAGCTTTTTTGTATTTAAATCAGGCTTATGACAATGTGTTGGTTGGTGGTGACTTTCTCCAAAAATTTTAGGTAAAACGAAGATGGCTAAACAGTTGTTGATGGTAATGAAGGATTTGAACTTTGCAGAGATTTGGAGGTTGAACCCGACAGAAAAAGACTTCTCTTTTTATTCCGCTAGGCATGATTCTTAGTCTAGAATAGATTTATTTTTAGTAACAGCACAAATACAAGGTAGATTTATTCAGGCTGAATACAAAAGTAGAATTTTGTCTGATCATTCTTTGCTATTAATTATTTGTATTGGTTCGGAAAGGGTTGAAACTACATATCGATGGAGATTCAATACATTGTTGTTGAAACAACCTGAATTTATTAAATATTTGAGAGAACATAAAATCTTTTTTGCAAATAATTGAAGAATCGGTGTGATGCAAATTCATTTTATGGGATGCATTGAAAGCCTATTTGAGGGGACAAATTATTAGCTATACGGCTTATATATAAAAACCCATCAGCCAGGGTGGTGACAAATATCTTCTTCGTTTACATTATCTAGATTGACTGGACAGGGGTGCCCTTTGCCACCAGCTTTGTTTGCGTTGGTAATAGAACCATTGGGTCAAATGATTAGGCAAGATAATAATATTAAAGCGAATGTAGGCAAGTATAAAATAAATTTATTTGCAGATAATGTTTTAATATATTTTACACATCCTATGCAGTCATTGGGATATTTTCAAACACAGTTGGAGCAATATGGCAGGCTGTCAGGCTATAAAGTTAGTTGGGACAAGAGTGAGATAATGCCTTTAGCAACTGAAGATTATTCAGCTTGTAAACAGGTTACAAAATTTCAGTGGTCTTATAAAATCAAATACCTGGGAATATTTGTTGATGATAATTATCATTTATATGATTTGAATTGTCTACTGTTATTAATTAAAATTAAATATGATTTAAATAGATGGAAAGATTTACCACTAACTTTAATAAGGCGTTGTAAATTGTCAAAATGAATATTTTTCCTCGTATACAGTATCTTTTTCAATTGATACCATGTAAAATTCAGAATTTTCTTTTTAAAAGATTTGAATGCACTAGTGAGGACATTTTTGTGGAAAGGTAAATCGGTAAAGGTGTTGCTACAAAAGCTGACTTGGAAATATGGTTTAGGAGGATTGCAGTTACCTCACTTTCAAAATTATTATGGTGTAGCGCAATTAAAATTTATTAATAGAATGTTTGAAGTAGATCACTCTTTTGGTATGGTCCAGATCCATGAACAAAGAATAGATCTATTTATTTATAAATGGAAAATCAACTTTTGCAAAATTATAATTTACCTGTGTTAAAACATTTAATGAAGCTATGGCATAATAAAAACCAAATTATAGGGACCGAAGATAAAATTTTGGCCAAAGCTCCTTTGTATCAGAATAAATTGTTTTCCTTTTCAATGAATAATCAATTTTTGAAATTATGGGAACAGAGGTATTAAATTGGTGGAAGATTGTTATGAAGCTGGGTACTTTGTTTCATTTCACAGACTTAAAGAAAAGTATGGAATTGCCTCGAATACGTTATTTACTTATTACCAGATTGAGCTTTGTTGTTAGATAATTTTGGACGTGGTTTAAGATTACCTAGACAAACTAAATTTGAAAATTTACTGACCGAAGGTGGTAAAAAAGGGTTTATTTCAGAAATGTATGCAATTTAAATATGAATTTATATTTTTCTTGTAGAATTCCAGATTCTCAAGCTTCATATTTGGAAGAAGAACAGTTTTCTGCTGTGGACTCGCATCCACCTCGTGTTTCTCATTCTGAAACTTGTAAAAAATTTGTCCTTAGTTTCAAAGATGATTTGTAAGTATCTGGTCATACCAAGCTGGATGTATTATGAAAACAAATGCTAATTTATAAAGCCATAAAATTGTTAAGGAAAATGACAAATGTAGGGCTGATAACTTTGGCAATTTTCTGAGTTTAATCTGCATGTCCATCTTTCTGTCCATTTGATCAATTTGTCAATCTCCTGATGTCTGGTGTTCAACTGTCTTTGTTGCAATTGAAAGTTTTTTGTTATCTGCAAGCTTGTATTCTGCTCTTTCGTAAGCAAAACTAATGTAATGTCGATTACAAAAGAGCACTAACTCTTGTGGGTCATATCAGTGTGCATTCGCCTCCTGTCTGAAAAATGTTCTGCCACCTTCCCTCAGGATCCTCATTGTGATATCCTCTTTAACCCCATGAGTAGTTTTATTCCAGTATATAGAAAGTCTGAAGAAAGGGAATGGACTGGACATGACAGAATTGACTGTCCATTCCCTTCATTAAAGCTGCCTGACCCTCCTGAGATACTTTAGTTTTTCTTCATTCTTTTTAATCTTCATATTTTATGAAATGTTTTGAAGGTGTCATGAGAATTAGAACTAAAGTCACAAACATTTTCCCTGAACTGAGTTTGCCAGCATTAAATCACCATATTTTAGAAACACAAGTGGAATGCCTTGTATTTCAAAAGCTTCAGAATTATTTGTTTAGTTAAGTTGTCTGACCACAGTCAAGACTTGGGTGGACTTGAAGTGATTTGGAATTATAAAGCACAGCAAATGGCCCTTCGGATTCAATGATGTACAAATAAAGAAACCATAATCCTGTGTATTCTAGTCACCAAAAACAAATGACTTCATGTAAATGGTATAGGCAATTAATAATGTAAAATTTGGTGCAATTGCAAACTTGCTGCATTTAACTGTAGGATGTCAATCTTCTGGAAGTTTCTACTTTGATCTGTAATTGGAGTTGAAATGTATAATTGACATAAGATTAAATGTTTTGTCTGCTGCTTTGTACAGTATTAGAGCAAGGATAAACCATTGTTGAATTGATCGTGGTTTATAACATGTTCATATTTCAATATAAGTGATGCACATAAAAATGTCACTGTCATTTCATTTATTTTGGTAGAGAAAGTCTCAATGAATTCATTGGAGCCCATTGTATCTCTGTGGAAAAGCGTATGGATGAACTTGATTCTTCTACATTAGAAGTAAATCCACGTCATGGATCATCAAGCCAATTAAATCACAAATATGGTGTTCAGTCCAGGATATCTCTTGAAAATCCAGATGGTATGTTTGGAGTCACCATGTATACACATTCTTTAAAGGTGACTTGTAATACTGCTGAAAGGTTCTTAGTTCTTAGTGAAATTAACCAAGCCCTTGTAACCAAAAATAAATATGAATTACAAGGGAGAAATTAAAAAAAAAAAGTGGAATAATTGTATTCCATTTGAAGTGGATGATTTTGGTGAGAGTGACCACAACTCCCTTAGCTTCAGCACGCCTATAGGATAAAAACGGACAAAATAGGAAAATGCTTAATTGGGGAAGGATTGCGAAGGGACGAGACAGGAACTAGGAAGAGTAAATTTGAAAGATGCTCAAGAGTGAAAGAACGAAAGTAATGTGGAGGAAGTTTAGGGACCACTTGCACTGGGTTCAGGATAGGTTTGTCTCATTGGGTCAAGGAAAAGGGAACTGTGGCTGACGAAACAGGTGAGGCAGCTAGTCAAAGAGGAAGAAGGAAGCGTATGTTAGATATAGGAAACAGGAAGGGCTCATGAGAAATATTATTTGCCAGAAAGGAGGTTAAGAAAGGGCTTGGGAGAGCTTGAAGGGAGGATGAGAAGGCTTTGGCATGTAGGATTAAGGAGAACCCTAAGGTGTTCTATGCGTATGTGAAGAACAGAAGGATGACAGGAGTGAAGGTGGGACTGATTAGACATAAAGATGGGAAGATATGCCTGGAAGCTATGGAAGTTGGTGAGGTCCTCAATGAATATTTCTCTTCAGTATTCACCAAACAGAGGGACCTTGACGAAGGTGAGGACAATATGGGTGGGGTAAATGTTCTAGAGCATATTGATACATAGAGAGAATGTGTTGGTGCAGTTAAAATACATTAGGGAAGATAAGTCCCTAGGGCCTGATGGAATATTCCCCAGGCTGCTCCACGAGGTAAAGAAGGAGATTGCTGAGCCTCTGAATAGGATTTTTGTGTCCTTGTTATCCATGGGAATGATTGGAGGGTGGCAAATGTTGTTCCCTTGTACAATGAAGGTAGTAGGGAAAGTCCAGATAATTATAGACTTGTGAGCCTTGCTTCTTTGGTGGCCAAGCTGTTGGAAAGTATTCTTAGAGATAGGATCTATGGGCATGTAGAGAATCATGATCTGATCAGGGACAGTCAGCATGGCTTTATGAAAGATGGAGGGTTATGGGCATTGTGCAGGGAGGTGGGACTAGAGAGGGGTGTTTGGTTTGGTGCGGACTAGAAGGGCCTAATGGCCTGTTTCCGTGCTGTAATTGTTATGTTATATGTTATCTCACAAGCTTGATAGAGTTCTTTGAGGAGGGTAGTACGCTGAATGTGGTCTACATGGATTTTAGTAAGGCATTGAACAAGGTTTCACATGGTAGGCTTATTCAGAAAGTCAGAATGCATCGGATCCAGGGAAGCTTGGCCATGTAGATTCAGAATTGGCTTGCCTATAGAATGCAGAGGGTAATGGTGGAGAGAGTACATTCAGATTGGAGAGTTGTCTCTACTAGAGTCCCTCAAGGATTGATTCTGGGACCTCAGCATTTTGTGATTTTTTAAAAAAAATTAATGACTTGAATGAGAGGTTCAAGGGTGGGTTGGCAAGTTTGCAGATGACACAAAGGTTGGTGATGGTGTGGATAGTGCAGAGGATTGCAGATGGAAATTGATAGAATGCAGAGTTGTGCTGAGAAGTGGCAGATGGAGTTCAGTCCAGAGAAATGTGAGATGGTACACTTTGGAATGACAGAGTGCAGTTAATAGCAGGATTCTTGGTAGTGTGGAAGAGCTGAGGGATCTAGGGTGGGGTCAATGTCCACAGATCCCTGAAAGTTGCTTCACAGATAGACAGCGTAGTTAAGTAAGCTTATGGGATGTTAGCTTTCATAAGTTGAGGGATTGAGTTTAAGAGCTGCTAGGTAATGATGCAGTTCTGCAAAACTCTGGTTACACCACACTTGGAGTGTTCAGTTCTGGTCACCTTATTATAGGAAAGATGTGGAAGTGTTGGAAAGGGTGCAGAGGAGATTTACCAGGATGATGCCTGGTTTAGAGAGTATGAGCAGAGATGAAGGGAGTGAGGACTTTACTCTTTGGAGAGTAGGAGGAGATATGATGGAGGTATTAAGAGGAAGAGACAGAATGGAGAGCCAGCACCTCCTTCCCAGGACACCACTGCTCAATACAAGAGGGCATGGCTTAAAGGTAATGGGTGGGAAGTTCAAGGGAGATTTTGGAGCAGGCTTTTACCCAGAGAGTAGTTGGTGCATGGAATGCACTACCTGGGTCACTGGTGGAGGCAGGTCCATTAGTGAATTTCAAGAGGCTACCTGACAAGCATATGGAGGAATTTAAAGTGGAAGGTTGTGTTGGAAGCAGGGTCTAAAGGTCGGCACGACATTGTTTTGTGTTTATTGTATTTTGTTTAATTACTTTGTGTCCATGCTATTGAGAAAAATGTGTTTTTCAAACAGACTGACTAGATTGACCTGACTCACTGAGCCAAATTATCGACTCTTGTATGGAAACAATTTTATTATTAGTGATTTGCCCTGGTTCACAGCTATTGTGCATCAAATAGTCCACTGAAAATAGTCTTAAAATTTGGTAGGTTAATGACACTTCCCCCTAAGTATGCAGCAGGTGGTGTCATTTGTTATATCTTGCTACTCCTGAACATTCATGATAATTAGTTACATCAGCAGTGGTAATAGGAGGATGCCAGATATTGAAAACTTGATGTTGGTATATTTTTAAATGTTTAGTCACTGATTGAATCATCATGTATTTACACTTGGATTTAAATCCAACTGCTTTCCATGCGGAGTCCTCGATGCTAACTACTTAAGATCGTTTAGCCTGAAACTTTACAAATCTACAAAACTTGGTGCTCCAACATACGGTGAACCCACTGGTCAAAGTAATTAAGGTATATCACCGTAATAATTAAGGTTGGGCAAATGATCTTGAAAACAAGTCCATCCATCATGGTGTCCAAGTTTCTTAAATTAATTTGTAAAATATTTGGTAATGCAGGTAAAAGTAATACCGGGAACTTTTATATATTTTTTAAAAAAGTTGATTCGCTGATGACCTTGTCCAGAATGACTTGTGTCTGCCCACTGATATGTTTGACACAATCCACCAAACCAAATCGCCTCATTATTTACTACATTTTGGTGCATGTTCACCATTGAAATTGCAGGATTTAAAGGACAAAGTTTATTGTCAGCTCTGTATAGATGGCAAATAAAACTGAACTTTTTAGGAATAAACCATGTTTATTGACATATTTGTAAATTTGTTAAGAAATTAACTGTTTGCTTTTGCAGAGATTTCTTCTGGGTCAAATACTTTGACTGAGAATACCAACAATCAAAGATGTGAGGTATTTGGAGATATTTTACTACTGTTTTATATTATACTATATTATTTTAGGAAATTAATCATCATCTACTTTATCTCAAGTAATTTAAAATGAGAAGATATATTCAGTGAATCAGGCGGCATCTGTGGAGAAAGAGAATCAGTTAATGTTTCTAGTAAATGACATTTCATCTATCAGGTAAAGTTTTTTTTTTTTTAAATTTAGACATACAGCACAGTAACAGGCCATTTCGGCCCACGACCCTGTGTTGCCCAATTACACCCAATTTAATCTAGAATGTTTAGAATGGTGGGAGGAAACTGGAGCCTGCAGAGAGAAGACCCACGCAGACATGTGGAGGACATACCAATTCCTTACAGACAGCAAGGGATTCGAACTCTGGTTCTGATTGCCGGTGCTGTAATGGCATTGTGCAAACTGTTACACCAACCATGCCATCCATAGAATCCACATTTTTCAGTTGAAGATCAGAGAGTTGCAATGAACTTGGGCAATGCCTGTGATAGGGTTAGGCTTAAGGGAGGCTGAATGATAAGTAGTAGTACCAGCTGAGAGAGGGTGTTGAAACCTTGCTAATCCTAGTTAATCTGACTGGAGAAGCTTACAATAGAAGGAGGTGAATAATAACAAAAGAGGAATATCAGTTCTGGAACTATTGGATGTAAAATTCTGCACATGTTGGCAATCTGAACCAAACACAAGCTTCTAGGAATTCTCAGTATCTATGGAAAGATTGTCACAACCTTCACGTTGCAAGTTGACATTTCTTCAGAATCACCCACTTGTGACACATATTGGAAAGGCTGTTAATTTGAAATTGTTGAAATCCTTGTTCAGTTTGGACTTGGAAAATGCCCATTTGGAAGACTTGATTTCCCACTTCGACATAACTAGCAAATGGTCAACATTTTTAGCAGAAATGTTACTGGAAATTGATTAAAAATTTTTAGTCTCTTGCACCTTCAAATTTGGCATTGAAAATGGATTCATAAGCCGCTCGTATGGAAGAATGGAATGTCCAGTGAATTTCTGAGCATATTAAATTTCTCCTTCTGCATTTGTTTCAGTTTGCTGTTGTAAATTACTTTTAGCAAATTGTATTGCAGTCAGTTTGACTCAAGTATGCAATTTGAAATGGAAACCATTGCATGAAATTGAGTGTAATTTTGAGGGTTGGCTAAGTGGGCTACAAAATAGTTCAGCCGCGGCAGAATTAGTTTTTGTAAAGTTGAGGGAAAGTGAAGTCGGAGAATGGTGCAGACCCACAGGGCACCAGGAGCGGAGATACAGCGCCCAGTCAACTGCCGTCAGCTCTGCACAAACTTTGAACGGCCCGTCAAAGGAGCCAACGGTAGTTTTATTTAAAATTCCACAACCACGGGATCTGTGCCCAAGATGGGGGTGCAGACGTAAGGGCTTGCAGACTCCAGGGAGGGCTGGTGCAGGGCTCCATAAAATGGGGAGACCATCCCTTTTCTGAGAAGCAGAAACCGAGGAGATGACACATGGGACAGTGGCCACGGCGGCAAACCAGAGAGAGGCGCTCTGTGGCAGAAAGACCAGCGTGTGAGGGGGGGGCTGCTGACGACTCGAGCCGATGAACTCACTGCTGGCAACTGCTGTCAGGACACTTGCGTTGGGCTGTGGATTGTTGGAGACTGGCTGAAGAGGTACCAGGTATCGGGAACCGGGATGCTGAAAAGTTCTTGATCATGTTTGAGGTTCGGATCTGGAGCTTGGGTTGCCAATGGCTTGGACTGGACTTTGTGTGTGGAAGTGCTGGAGGTGAATCTACCGACACTCTGACTCTTGGGGGGTGGTTCTCTTTGCTTCTCTTTCACTGAACAAGGCGCTTCAGGCCGAATCTGTCTGCATGCAAATGCAAAGTTATGTAATATGACACTATTTTATTGCAATGACAATAAGGTGAAAGTTGATTCTTGAACTTGAGCATTATGAAGCTTGCAGCAGACAGTGAATCTGTTGCTTAAGAATGCATTAAGGTGGTGCTGCTCTTCAGCTTAGATGAAAATAGCCAGAAAGAGCAAAAGCTAAATGAAGACCATTATTCACCTGACCAAAAGAATTAATCAAAGCCATTTGAGATGGGGAAGGGTAGCTATTGAACATTTTTTGGTTTGTGTGTGTGTGTGTGTGTGTGTGTGTGTGTGTGTGTGTGTGTCTCTCTTTCTCACAGTAAGTGATCTATTACCTCTTTCTACTACAAGCACCAAGTTGATTTGAAAACCAAGTAATCAATTGACATGTGCAAACAAGGTCCCTGTATCTTTTTAATACCTTTCTGGAAAATGTTAAAATTAAAATTGAGTTTTCTTGTTCTATAGGAAGATGTTTGGAACAATTCTTTTACAATGTCCCTTATAAGTACATGATTACACTCCCCAACTTCAGAAGTACCAGAGGCGTTTGCCAATTCTGCTTTATCCTTCAATTTTCCTTTGTCAATTGGTGTTTGTGATACTCCATGATGGGTCTGTAGATATGGGATTACTGGAGGTTAGGGGAAAAACAGTTGTGGTTGCAATCAGACTCACTTCAATTTGGTTCAGTGAAAATGTTAAAATTTAACAAACAAGAGGAAAGTGAAATAAAATTATGTTGGGGTATTAAAAGATGTAACATTAAACAGTCCATAAAAATCTGCTAGTCAGGCACCACCAAAATTCCACTGGTGCCAGGTTATCAGAGCTTTACTGTAAACCTGAATACGTAACAGTTTGTTTTAAACCACCAGGGTGCAGCCATGAGGGAATCTGGGAACCGTCTTGCCACAAGACAAACCGAGGAGGAACTCGGCCTAAGGCAACATAGTGACAGCTTAGTTAGTTTGTTGGAAGATGAAAAACTCTTGTCACTGGCAAGTTTGGAAGAAGAATCTACAGGTAAGTGTGCATAAGGATGTCACTATTCTATTTTGATATGATAATTAAGTAGTAGGATGGGTCACGTCTCCAGAATGGAGGACCATCGCCTTCCCAAGATCGTGTTATATGGCGAGCTCTCCACTGGCCACCGTGACAGAGGTGCACCAAAGAAAAGGTACAAGGACTGCCTAAAGAAATCTCTTGGTGCCTGCCACATTGACCACCGCCAGTGGGCTGATAACGCCTCAAACCGTGCATCTTGGCGCCTCACAGTTTGGCGGGCAGCAACCTCCTTTGAAGAAGACCGCAGAGCCCACCTCACTGACAAAAGGCAAAGGAGGAAAAACCCAACACCCAACCCCAACCAACCAATTTTCCCCTGCAACCGCTGCAATCGTGTCTGCCTGTCCCGCATCGGACTTGTCAGCCACAAACGAGCCTGCAGCTGACGTGGACTTTTTACCCCCTCCATAAATCTTCGTCCACGAAGCCAAGCCAAAGAAAGAAAATGTGAAATATAAATGCTCTAATTTAAAAAAAATGGAAGGTGATTATTGTATGTTTGGATATTTTGCAGTTAATACTCCAGGATGTTTCTAGTTTGCATTGTTTTTAAATGTTAGTAGAATAAATTTTCCAATGAATTTGTATGGAAATACTGAGCCAGTCAGATACTAGATTATCAGTTTTACCTTTTTTTCCACTCACTACATCTCTTTCAAAATCTTTGCATTTCCTTCTGGTTGCTATTTGTGCTTTATTTTGTAAATTTATTTCACATTTTTGGTCGGTCTATTGTAGACCAAAATGACTCAAAATATTTTTAAAAATGTTCTCTTTACCTGTACTTTTGCCGTTTATAGGTGTCTGGTTGTGAATGATTTTACTGTAATTATTCCAACAGATGATGAGTTTGTCACAGGGACCTTTCGGGATGATCAGTTGGAAGCTTATTTCAAGAAGTTTATCCCACTAGCAATGCAGAGGGGTCACATTGAAGGACAAGAGCTTCCTGAAGTCCATTCTGCAGTTCAGGTAATCAGTCGTACTTCAGCCAGATGTCACCAGGAGCTCAGTAGTCATTCTTGTATACCACACATCAATGCAAAATCTTTCATCATGTCTACATTTTAATTTAATTTTAATCTGCTCACAACGTGTCAAAGCCAAAATGTGTAATTTGTTTACTTTTTTGGTAGGAGTCCCGTTGGTCCCTGTGTGGTTGTCAGAGGCATCCCCAGTTTGTTTGGCTTTCTGTGGCCATCTTTGTTCTTGTGCGCATGCGCGAGTTCCAGGAGTATGCGCAGGACATTATATTAAAGTGCCGGCTGGAGTATGCAGAGTGCATTTGTGTATTGGAGTGCAGGTTGGAGCATGCACGGTAGTATATGTCGTGAATCAGGAGTTTCAGAATATTATAATAAACGTGGCATCTTCATAAATGTTACTCTGTATTCATGGAGCTTTCATGCAGATGTTATTTAAAGTCATTTCATCAAATGAAAAAGATGATGATTACCAGTTTACATGTTAAATAAAGGATTTAAATACATTTGGATTTGAAATGTGTCACAAATAAGTGTCTCACCTCGCCTTCAAGTGACTATTGGATCAAGGTTGCTGTATTTTAGTCAATGAAGGTTTATTGCTAGGAACAGAAAATTGAAGGATAGAAGATAGAAAACAGTCTCTCTGTGCTTTAGATTGATATTGAAAATAAGATGGCAGACATCTTAGAAATGCTTTGAGTTGGGGTTAAACGTTTCTAATCTAATAGCAAAGTGTCTTATAATCACATTGATGAAGCCATTTCTTGAAAATCTGCGCTATTTTGATGGATGCTGCGGTGGAAACGTGTTTGTTAATAGCATCTTGTTCCAGCCATCAGAAGCGGTAGGCTTGAGTGTGTTTGTGGAAAGTTTGAACACAGTTTGGATCTTGCAGCTGCTAGTCTATTGGGGATTGTCGATTTGGCTCTTGTTGTGTGGGCTCGAAGAACAGTGGAACAAGATGCGTAAAAATGGCTGATTCAGCTGTTGAGCTTGCTGTTAAGGAGCGACATGAAGGTTGCGGATCTTAGAGAAAAACCGAGCCAACAGAAACCAGATACAAGTGTTCTTATTGCAAGACTGAATCTGGCAAGGGAAGAAACCAAGACTGCTTTTATGACGGGAATGAAGATATTGCAGAAAAAAACGACTGAAGTTGAAGACGGCAATGTGGAAATGGCTGAAGATGTGTACCAAAAGATGAAGAAGAAAATGAAAAGGATCAAGAAAGCAGAGGCTGAAGATGCAACAGATGTACAATTCAAATTGGGGAAAGAGGTAAGAAGGCAACATATGACCTGCAGGACAAAATAAAATCAAGTGACAGTGCATCAAGTATTGAAAGCAAGAGAAGCAAAAGAAATTCTTCTGTTTCAAGCTCCAAAGTTTCTACTACAACATCAACACATTTAAAAGTAAGAGTTGAAAAGGCCACTCTTGATGCAGAACAAGAACGGTTTAAGGATAAATGTACTTTGGAAGAGCTAGAGCAGTGGTTCCCAACCTTTTACTTTCCACTCGCATACCACTTTAAATATTCCCTATGCCATAAATATTCTGTGATTAATAAGGGACTGCTTAAGGTGGTATGTGGGAAAGAAAAAGTTTGAAAACCATTCCAAATTGATTCGTTATGTGCACAGTTTCATAATTCCAAAGGAAATGGGGCAATGACAATTTTTCTCAAGGAAAATATTTCAGTAATAATTGGGTCGAGAGCAGTGATTCTCAACCTTCCCTTCCTACTCACATTCCACCTTAAGCAATCACTTACTAATCACAGAACACTTATGGCATAGGGAATACTTAAAGTGGTATGTGAGTGGAAAGTAAAAGGTTGGGAACTGCTGAGCTAGAGGAAGTGGGGGAGGGGTGGCTACGGAGGGGGAAGGGGCAGCTGGAATTGAGAAAAGGAAGAGTTGTTATTGCACTAAGAGTCAAATGCACTAGAAGGTTCAGAGGTATCTGGTGCTTCAAGAAGATTATCTAAAGTGCATAATGGTAAGGAATTATTTTAAGAAAGAGGCACAGGAAATTAAACCAATTATTAAGACAGCTGTCTTAGTATTATGGGTAAAACATACATGTTCAAGGACAAATCCTTCCAGCATTGTGTAGCCAAGCTACATGTACCAGTGGTAACCTCCACTGACAGAGCTGCAGCCTGGGTTTATTCAAATGCTGCAGCTTCCTTGGCATTCAAGTCAAGCATCAGAAAATGGGTGAACCTACACATGAGGTTTTCAGGTAAATTATCTGCTACAAGAGGCAGTGAACAAACCAAAGAACTATCACCCATGAGAAGAAAAAATTAAATCGCTGCATCATTGATCCAGTATTCTTTGCTCCAGAAGGAGATTCAAGCTTTTGATGGTGACCCACTTCAGTACCAAACATTCATCAGATCTTTTGGATGCAATATTGAAAACCAGTGCCAAGATGCTGGATGTTGTCTTTGTGTTTTGGAAATGTAGCCAAAGGAACTTGTAAAGGGTTGTCAACATATGTCCTCAGAAAGAGGATTCGACAGACCTGGAGCAGCATTTTGGCAACAAGTATCAAATTGCTTTAGCTTTTATAGATGAGGATCTTAAATGGACATCAATAAAATGATGTAAAGGCTTTACAAGCATATATGCTTTTTTTAAGAGAATGTTGTAATGCCATGGAAGGTATCGACAATATTCATGATCTTGAAGTACCTGGTGATATCTGAATCATCTTAGATAAATTACCCTACCAGATGTAGATAGATGGAGAAGAATGGCTTGTAATTTCCAGGAAAATTTTGATCAAAGAGCTACCTTTATAGCATTTAGGTAGATTTCCTTGAACGGAAGGTGTACATTGAAACAGATCCAATACCAGAGACAAAGATTTAAGGGGGTCTAACTAAGTCTAGTCTGAAATTGAAAAAGAGAACTTTTGCTACGACGGTGCCACTTATAAATAAAGAAAAAGATAAAGAAACTAAGGAAAAATAGTTTGCCCGAAACGTTGGTGACATATCTTTACCTTTGCTACATAAAAGCACTGTTTGACTTGCTGAGTTTCTCCATTTGTTTTTTCACCTAACAATAGTGTCAACAGAATCCTGTGTTTTACCTCTTGCCGACTGAGAATAATTGTTTGTTCTGAAAAGAGGGACATGGTTTGGAAATGTGTTTACGTTTGGAAAAGAAGGAACATAATGAGAAGATTGCTTTTTTTTAAAAAGAAAGGAAAATGGAATGTTTTTGTTGTTTGTGTAAAAACTGCAAGAAGCAACTTATGCAGTCAGAAGCATCCTAAAATAACTGCATATCCATCAAAGGAACAAGGAATTGGAAAAAGAGAAAACAAAAACAGGAAATATCAGAAAGCAGTGTATAGCTTCTTTTCAGACAAGTGGTCTGACTGGGGCCGGTATGGATAACTGCAAACTTCCAATAGTGCCTGTACAAGTTAAGAACAGGAATGTAATAATATGCCCTTACGCTTTTCTTTTTTAAAATATTTATAAACTTAGATAGTTCCAATAATTCACAATACAACGATTACATTCATCAAATATATTTACATTTCTTCTATTGAGTCTGGTTTTATCTCCCCCCCCCCCCCCCCCCCCCGCCACAACACAAATAACAAAGTAAAAAATAAAAACACATTAACCATAAACTTGCATGAAAAGACAAAAAAAACGCTTATTTAACATAAGAAACAAGATGCTGCTGACTGAGGATAAATAACAAATTAAGAGAAAAAAAGAAAACAAAAAAAAATTAACCACAGGGTCTGCTGGAGCTCAACGCCTGTCCTCCAGGTCTCTTACATTCATATTGACTTGACCTGATTGGAATGGACCCCCTATCCTCTCCCCATTCCACCATCCCAAATGAGGAAGGACAAAAGAGGAGGGGAGGGGGACAGGCAGCGAAGCACAGGGGACTGCACCTATATAACGCAGATAGGGTTGCCAGATTTTTTCCCCATAGATTATAAGTAGCTTTCTCCAAGGGAACACAGCTCTGCATTTCCATATTCCGATGTGCAATGGCCAAATGAGAGTCCGACTTCCAGGTAACTGCTATGAACTTCCTGGTCACTGCCAGAGCGATCAATACAAATTGGATGTGAAATTTTTTGTTTCATTTTAAGTCTTGCGTCTATGATATTTCCCACAGGAATAACTCTGGGTCCTGTGGAAACCCTACCTATGATTTTCTTTGGGGCTTGGCCTAGCTCTACCTTGGAGCATGACCAGATTGGATACACAAAGATTCCTGTCTCTATGCTGCACCTGAAACATCGGTCCAAAATTTCTGGTTTACTTTTATTCAATATTTGCAGTGTGAGTTGTAGTTGGTGAAGAAAGTCATACTGTACCAGTCTACGTCGTGAGTTGATTGTGGTCATGCTATCACGATCGAGATCTGACCAGCACTGTTCATCTATCGTAAAACTTGGGTCCGACTCCCATCTCTGCCTTGACCTATGAAGCCCCGGTTATGAGCTCTCTGTTTGGAAAAGGGAATACATTGCTGAAATAAACTTTCTTGTGTTCCCTCTTCGAATCAGAGTCTCCATGGCACTGCACTTTCTTAGAGTTATGGTTGGACCCAATTTGTCCCTCAAGAAAGATCTTAACTGAAAGTAGCAAAAGAGTGTTCTATTTGATTAATCATATTTAATTCTTAACTGCTCAAATGACATGAGCTCATAACAGTCCTTGATTCACCTGATCCCCCTTTGGCACCAGGTGTCCAGGATGTTATTATCAATAATCAATGGTATTAAATTATTGAGTCAGGGGGATTTTTGGGTACAACCCCACCTTCTGGCCAATCCATTGGTTAATTTTGTTCCACACATATAGTGTACATTTTTAGCAAGGGATTGGACTTGCCTGATAACAATTTGGCATCCCTTTATAAATAAATTCTCATGCTACTTTCTTAGCTACTATGTGTAGACCAATTTTTGGCCAGGATGGTGTACCTCCCCCATCAAAGAGTGAGGCGATCCACCTTGACAGGGCTGCCCAATAATTCTTTTGAAATCTGGCAATTTCAATCCACCCAGACTACAGTCCCATGTTAATTTCTGCATGGAGACCCGAGCTACCTTTTTGTTCCAATGGAATCTATTTAGTTATGTGTTGAGGTTTTGAAAGAATCCGGGGCAATGTTATGGGCAAAGTCCAGAAGAGGTATTGGAGCCTTGGCAACACATTCATTTTTACACAACTGACCCTGCCTATCAATGTGATAGGCAAGGTCATCCACCTATTTAAGTCCTCAATTTTTGAGCAAGGAGATGTCATTAAGATTGTACAAATTTGATAAATTATTGTCTACTTTGACCCCCCCCCCCCAGGTACTTGGTCCCTGTTTGTGGCCATCTCAATTACTTTTCCGATTCACTGTAGTCCCCCTTTGTGAGTGGCATAATTTTGCTTTTATCCCAATTAATTCTGTACCCAAAGATTTTCCCTTAATTTTCCAGTGTGGAATGAAGCTTGGCCAATGAGTTTATAGGGTCTGTCAGATATATCAGCACATTATCAACAAACAGATTGATTTTGTGTTCTTAGAACCAGAGATAACTGACACCCCTATCAACTAGATCTAGTTAGTGGGAAAGCTGAAGATACTTTCCCATTAGTTACAACTTTATCCTTGGATGCATGATATAGTGTCCTAAACCTATTTATAAAAGTTGATCCCAACCCCATTTTCTCCAGCACTTTAAATAAAAGTCCCACTCTAATTTGTCAAATGCTTTCTCTGCATCCAGGGCCACAGCTACACTTGGGTCGCCCCTTGACTGTGCCAAGTGAATAATGCTCAATAGTCTACTTATTATCTGCAGCCTGTTGCTTCTGCACAAAGCTTGCTTGATCAGTATTTATTAATTCTGGCAAATGTTTTGCCAATATATTTGCCAAGGCTTTGGCAAGAATCTTGTAGTCTGCATTCAGTCTATAAGAAGATGGATTAATTTTGTCCCTGTCCTTTTTGGAAATCACAGTAATGATTGCCATTGAAAAATATTCTGGAAGTGTTTGGATCTTCCTTGCCTGATCCACAACCTCCAAGAGGTCCTTAAAAGATCCTTAAATTCTCTGTAGAATTCAGGGGAGAATCTGTCCTCCCCCAGAGATCTGCCAGCTTGCAGTAGACATAATGCTTCTTCCATCTCTTTTGTTTCAAAGGGGGCATTCAGCCCCACTTGATCTTCTGGACCTAAATTTGGCAGATCCAATTTTGATAGGACATCATCTATTTTTCCTGATTTTTTTTTTTCCTCTTCACCCCACCCCACCCTGACTCTGTTCTATATAAACTGCTCATAAATCTGCTGGGGAAAGTATCATTAATTTCCCTTTGCTTGTATGAAATCCTGTCATTTTCCCTTTTGTATCACAACTTGTGCATTTCTTGACCCAGGCAGTAATGCATTTTTTTTTCATGGTGGGACTGATGAACAAACAATCTTCAAGAAAGAAAGTTGAAGATTGTGTAGAAAACCATGGGACAAGAAAAGATAATTGAAACCACCATTGTTTCAGGCTTGGAGGTTGCTGGATTGCATTACAACGATTTTATACACTCAGAATACTATGCCCCATAGTATTCCCACATCAAAATGATATCTATCAATTGTCTTATCTGTGAAAGGTTTGTTTACCTGAAGTTAATTACAAGGTAGAGATACTGATTAGTTCAGATGTATCAAAGACTTTGGAACCACTAGATGTTATACAAAGTAGGGGAGATGGACCTTGGCCTGTTAAAACTAGACTTTAATGGATCTTTTAAGAGGAAATAATATTGCTCAGGAATAGTTAGAAACTAGTGTCAACAGGATTTCAATTGTGGAAACCACAAAAGACTGCAAATAAGAAATTCACTTTTGAAGAAAATAAAACAGATCAATGTGAAAATCAAAGGTATCCAAAACAATAGTGAAATAATTATTTTCATCAGTAATGGATGAAAATGAAGTCCTAGAAGATGTTTAAAAATAGTGTTGGTGATTATTCCTGTGTGATTGAATCGGAGGTGGGACTAAAACAAAAGATAGAACAAATTTGAAAGTAACTTTTGTAGCTCAGAGATTACAGCAGAAAAGGTCAATGAAGAAATATTGCAACATGTTGCAAAACTGGCATTTGCAGAAAATTGAACTGATAGAAGTATGTGACTGACAGTTTGGTGCAACTGCATTCCGAGATCAAAATGCTAAAAAAGGACTTGGAAATATTAGATGATCACGAAAAACAGTGAACGGAAAGATTTTAACTTTGCACTGAAACCAAAGCTGGATTTCAAAAGGAGGAGAATGAATCCAATGATTCTTTAGTTTCAAAAGTGACTAAGGAAAATATCCAGAGAGAGGTTGATAAGATTAAAGATTTAATTGTAAATAAAATTTGTAAAGACAGAAAGTGAAAAAGAACTGCTGAAGAAATGAATACAGTTATTGAGGAAAGAGATTCAGCTTTATCAATGTAAAAAGGTTAAAGGAAGAGATTAATCTTCAAAGGGAACATGTTATTGGTTAATAACGCAACTGACTACACAAAATAAGAATGTAACTTGAAGGATCAGTTACGAACAATGAAGAAAGTAAGAAATTGCATTTCAGCAATGTGGGAAACAAGATGAAGAAATAATGTCGTTTGAATCTTATGGTGAGCAAATCTGTTGCAGAGAAGGCTAAAGAGATTTGTTTATTTAAATGAATAGAATCAAATTTTCAAAATTTGGTGTTGAGTTCAAATTCCTCCTATGAGAAGCAGAATGTTGAAGAAAGCCAGACGACATGCTGAAGAAGTACTTAGTGTTAAACATGAGTGGAAAGGTGTGTCTATTTTGTCTGAGGAAGATTTGAGATTTATTGGTCGATGTTCTGCTACACATGTTACAGACCTTATTGATCCAGAGTGGTGGTAAAGGTCACCCTTTTTCAAAGCTATGTGCTGGTAACCTCTGGCCTTGTGAAGAAAGATCTGTATATTTCTTGAATGTTGTATGTTTTTTTATTCGTAGTTATTATTTAAGACATTGTGTAATTATAATAATTATAGCCTGAATTGCAGGAGCCAAAATGTGTAATTTGTTTACTTGTTAGGTAGGCGTCCCGTTGGTCCGTGTGCGGGCGTCAGGTGTCCTGAGTTCGTTTGACTTTCTGCGGTCATCTTTGTTCTTGCGCGCATGCATGAGTTCTAGGAGCATGCACAGTGCATTTGTGTATTGGAGTGCAGGTTGGAGCATGCACGGTAGTATATGTCGTGAATTGGGAGTTTCAGAATATATTATAAACATGGCACCTTCATAAATGTTACTCTGTATTCATGGAGCTTTAATGCAGATGTTATTTAAAGTCATTTCATCAAATGAAAAAGAAGATGGTTACCAGTTTACTTGTTAAAGGATTTAAATACATCTGGATTTGTATTGGAAATAATTGAAATGTGTCACGAACAAGTGTCACCGAGCCTTCGAACAACTATTTATGATATCAAAGTCACTAAAGAACATTGCAGCTGCCTTGAAATCTTTCAAATTATCAAGAGCATTTAGACCATAAGACATGGGAGCAGATTTGTCCCAAAAGGAGTTTTTTTTTTTGTCTTCAATTTGCTTTCCCTTCTTGATTAAAGTTTCAATGGAAAGGGCTGAGAACTTTTCAGATTACATATGCAGCAAACTCTTGTTTCTGTACTGATCTTGCCACTGAGAACCCGAGCCCAAATTTTTCAAGAAACTCCTGCCATTTTCTTAAGTTTCACAGAAGTTAACATTAGTCACTCAATTTTATTCTAATTACTGAATTTAAATACCCTGACAGAGACTTGAGGATTGATTTACTCCTGCCCAGTTAAGATTGAAGAGTAGTTGGATGTTGACACTTTTACATAACAGTATTTCTTTGATTCAAGCACACATATTTTTGGTAAACGTAACAATTTCATGAAGCCTGGAAATGGGATCAAAATGACTTCAGCATGAGCTTGGACAAGAGCAAGAAGAATCTTCTGTCATTTCTGATCAAAAGATGACTACATTTAAACTTTCTTTTAAGGTTAACTTCGAATTCCTCAGTACCAATTGCCACTTTTGTTTTAATCATAAATTGCTAATGTAAGACCCAGCTGTCAAAACTTTCCAGTTGGTCAGATGTGACAGCTGTTAACACTGGGGGCTTTATTCCACCCTTATTATGGAAACTGTCACACTATTTCTCATTTGTACATGTTCTTCAGAACCATAGGAAGCTTGTTTTCTTTTGATGGTGCCATTTGATTACCAGAGTACTTCATAGATAAGTGTTTAGTTTTACTGTGTAATAGCAGATATCATGTAAATGAAGAACACCTACAGATAGGTGATGTTGCTCAGTAGAAGGCTGTCAGAGCTCTCAAGCAGTCTTCTAAATGCTCTGGAGCTAGATTAGTTGTGCCAGCACAACTTGCAGATTTAAAAAAAAAGATTTTAGTTTAGACGTGATGCATGGTTACAGGCCATTTTGGTCCACGAGCTTGTGCCACCCAATTAACCTACAAGCCAATTCCAAGCAGATTGGTCAGTCCCTGTCCAGCACAGAGCTTTAATGATTGCAAATTGCAAGCCTTGCCACAGAAGTGACAGCTGATTAAGCCTCACCCTGGGTTTATAAATTGTCAAAATGATCAGAGACTGGATCTTCTATCTACAAAAATAAAAACACTTTTCAAAAACCTAACTTCTTTAAGTTTGGAAATTCTTTAGATGAAATTGCAAACACGACAGCAAAGTGAAGTCACAAAACTAGCCTTGCAACCATTCTTCTCAGTACAAACTAAATGGGGGCCACTGAATTTGAAACTGGCGCAAGTAAATGAAAGTTCATCTCTTGATTTCCATCTTAACTGCTGAGAAATCACCACATTTGTGCTTTGCTGCTGGGTTTCATTACTTCAGGTGGATTTCTGCAAATACATCCAGTGAAAGGAGCAACCAGTCTCAACCTTTTTTCAGCTATGCTCCCCCTACCCCCAGGATTCTGCTCAAAGTTTATGGGCCCTTTCCCGGTGAAGCAGTCAAGTTTTGATTTCTTCCATACTTCTCTCCTACAGATGACAAAAATACTTTTGTTATGTAATGTGAGGTGAAAAAAAAGTGAGGCTTATACTGAAATGAGCTGTGATCCCGGGGGGAAGGGGGTGGTGCTGTAGGGCTCCAGGTATCCATAAGTTAGACCCTGATGTTTTGATTTGGCCCATCCACCAGCAAAGATTTATTAATAGATAAATAACTGTCAAATTTTGGTGTTTTGTTACTTTTTTAAAATCTCCAGTTTTTGCTGTGAATCTCCAAATTGAAAAGCATGGAATGTACTGTTTCAGTTACTACTTAGTCCAGCCCTACAGACATCGGTAATAATCCACTGGGCCATTGAAGAAAAAAAATTGGATGAAGAATTCTCAATCTGCCTTTACTGTTTCAGGAGATTGAACATGAATTGGATTCCTATTTGGGGGGATTAAACAAAGACTCTTTGCAGCCATTGGATTGTGATGAGGTAGGGAATATTGCTATTTGTTAGGTTGAACTACTCTTGTAAGATATTGTTGCTTTTAAACTTTTAAGAAATTGTTAATAGGTACATGAAGGGTTATAGATTTTTCAAAGAAAATAATTTTATTTTTCTTTGCAGGTAAGATTAATGGCAGGATGTTGTCCCAAATACAGTAAAAGTCCAAAAATCTGGATGCCTGAAATCCAGATCACTTGAGAATCTGGACTTGTCAAACGTTTTAAATTTAGTGGGCTTTTGTGTGCATGTGTAAGTGCTACAGATGCACAGAAGTCACAGAAATAAATATTACTTTGTTTTTTGTATGGGGGGGTAAATGTTTAGTAATAAACTATCAAAATTTACTCGTTCATCTCTATTCTTAAATTTGAATTTTAAAAGTAATGCCCAAAAATCTTGAAAAATCTGGACTGACCTAATCCCTGAGCAGTCCGGATTTTAGGACTTCTATTGTAACATGTTTCTTCAATTTCATCAAAAGTAGTTACACAAATAAGATCAAATGAGAACACACAAATGTGTGGGTAAATATTGGTGTAGGAGAAGTGGGTTTAAATTTGTGGGACATGGGTACCAGAAGTGGGGAAGGAGAGAGCTCTCCTGATTGACACACTCCATCTGGACCATGCTGGGACCAAGCGAATTGCATAACTCTGGTCCTCTGTATAGGGCCTTAAATAGCTGAAGGATGGCTTCAACAGATTGGGAAAGTACAGATAAAGCTAAAGGGAAGGAGAGCACAGGAGAGGTTATTGAAGTCTTAAGAATAGAAAATGATAAGAAGCATGCCTCTGTCAACATGGAGATAACTATGAGAAGAGCTGAAGTTGTATTTAAATGCACACAGTGTATGAATCAAGGTAGTTTTTAAAGTGCAGTTAGATATTGTCCCCATATGATATTCTGTGGACATTAAGGATTAGCTCAGTATTAACTTACAGGTTGATTCATTGGTAAGGAAGGCAATTGCAACATTAGCATTCATTTCAAGAGGACTAGAATATAAAAACAAGGATGTAATGCTGAGGTTTTGAAATCATTGGTTAAATCACATATGGAGAGTATCTAAAGAAGGGTCCAGAGCAGAATGATCCTGGGGATGAGGGTTAACATGGCTCTGGGTCTCCACTCTCTGGAGTTTAGACAATTGAGGGGGAGATTCTATTAAAAAAAACAAAAATAATTTTGTTATATGTGGTGAAAAAGCAAGGCTTGTACTTAAATGTGCTGTGGTTCCCCAGGGGGGCTGTTGGACTCTAGGTAATAATAAGTTAGACCCTGATGTTTTGAATATTAAAAGGACTGGATCCCATGGATGTGGAGATATTTCCAAAAGTAGGATCTTTTCCCAATGTTCAAAGAGCAGCATAATATGTCTTCCAGTCAATTTTATGAGGTGGCTGTTCAGGCCAATTTAGGAACTATGAACATGGAAAATAAATAAAATGGTAGGAAGTGCTGCAATGAATGATAAAATTGTTGCTTTTTTTAGTACTCAAATAATCTCAAATTACACAGATTTTTAATTTCAATTTTGCGAAATTAGTTTTGCTTCTCACCCAGTGATCAAATTAAGTAGAAGGCCCAGTCTTTTCAGGTGAATAAGATTTGTCCAGTCGCTTTCCAAGTAATCCAGTTGTATTTCCTCTTTTTATAAAAGACATGCCCATGACTATTAAACATGACTGGAATTATCAGCATTATTTCTTTCATGCCTAATTTATTATCAATGCATCTTAACTTGTTTCATCCGGTGTCTATATTTCACCAAAATATTATTGTGATGGGGAAGACCTCTTGTTTGCACACATTTGGTTTTTATGTATATTGCATTGCAAAGTGAACAGAAAATGTAAATTGTCTTTGAGCTCATTTTGTTTCAGAAAGGAAATTGATTTTTTTTTTTTTGCAAACTCTTGAGTGCTAAAAGTTTGTTTTGAAATGCTCTGAAATCTCTTGCATTTTTGGTCAAGTTTTGAACGATGTGAATTCATGAAGAATCTCCGGCTGGGGGTGGCTTGGGGGAAGGAGGGTTTGGTGGGATAAACTCTTGTCAGCCCTGGGGTGGGAAAAGTGCCACTAATAATTATTTCTAGAACTGCATGTTCTCCAATGTACAGCATCAAAAATACCATTGCAATGGACCAAAATTCCACAACCACATTTCAGTTAACTCCCAAAACCATTATTTGCATATTAGTCTCTTAATAGATTACTGTACAAATGATGTGCATTTTTGTCCCAGGGGAACTACATATTTGTAATTGACGCAGTGTAAAAATTTGTAGTATTCTTTGTTGAAAGTAGTTGAATATATTTTAACACCATTTCCCCCCACATTTATTGCCTGACATACTTAGTGTCCCTAGCTTTTGTTTTATTTTCAGATTCCCAGCATATGTTTTGGTTCTACATTTGAGGGAATAAAATTTACTATTGCATTTACCAAAAAAATTCTGTTTTCTCTAGCTTGAAAGTTGCTTGAATATCTTAAATTTCTCCTTAAAATTGCAACTTCCAATCCTAGATACAATCCCCATTTGTATATATTCTTATTTTTAATGTGTCCTATTAAATAGTATTAAATCTAAAGCAGTCAAGTCTGAACCACATTGTGAAATGCTGCCGGTCTTGCTGAGTGGTTCCAGCAACTATTTTATTTTAAGATTTTTCGAAGGATAGTTCAAGCTTGGTGAGTCGATGGTGTTTCTAACAACAACCAGAGAGAAATGTTTTGGATGCGATTTGATCATGGAATTCCAAATGGTATTTCATTTCTGACACTCCTGTAATTCATGACAAATGATTGACCTGTTTTAAGATGTTACCTGAGCACTTGGGATCCAGTGGCACATTGTCCAGCCAGGATTTGGTATGGGGGATAGTTATACAATATTTATTCACAATTGTAGGTGATGGAGTAGCAAACCACTAATCCAAGTTGTTAATGGCACAGAGACGCGAGGCATGCCAAACAGAGATGGAGGTATTTGGTTATCTAATCTCTCCACAGACACTGCCTGATGCGTTGGGGGTTTCAAATATTCTGATTTTCAGATTCGGAAATTGTTCGGCTTTACATTTTACATCTTAAAATAATTGGATTCATCCAGATAACCCTAGCCTCATCCTATCGAAAATATCCCTCCCCATCTTCTCTGCAACTTAATAACTTTTTTTACTTTCCAGTATTGATCGAGTTCAGTCTGAAACATTAACTGCTCCTCTTTCCACAAGCAGGATCTGTTGTATGTTTCCAGAATTTTCTGCTTTATTTTAGTGCATGCAGTCTTTTTACAATTTTAAATTCTGCTGATATTACTTCAAGATGATCATTCTTTCCTACAGGAATTTTGGAAGAATTTGACCATTTAAAGGTTTATTTGCATTTTTGTAGGGTAACTTTCAGATGCCACCTGTTCGGCAAGCAGCCACTGGAATGGATTCTGCACCATCAAGTGGAGAGGATACAGAGGATGAATTGGAGGCTATTGTGCAACATCGTACTTTGCCAAGAGAATCAATGTCCAGTGCAGCAAGGGAATTGGTATGTACTATGTCCAGTGTTGGCAGGGAGTAATATTCAATATGTATTTGTAAACATTTCTGGATCTATGTAAAATAATAGAAAATGCAGTACGATATGATTTATTGTTACATTGGTTTACTTAAGAGATGAGCCTACCTCTACAAGATCATGGTCCATCTTCTTGTCTCTTGCCTACTTGAACTGCATACACTGTGATTTTCCAAAGTGGTTCCAGCTGTGAGGGATTAAGCATAACAAAATCGGCCATTGATCCTGGATTGTGCGGCTGTCGTGATATGCCAAAACGGCCCTGAAGGGGTGGGTGGGGCATGTCTCTTAAATGTTTGGACCATAATCATCAAAACTGAATCTTATTCTTTTTTTTTAATTTTTAATTTTTCACACTATAAACCACATTGATCAAGATACGTACATTTTTCTTTTCAAATATATACAGTGTCGTTTTCTTCCCCCCCCCACCCCTTCCCATCCCAAAACTGAATCTTATTCAATGCTGATTGGAGAACTGGGTAAAGAAATGCTTTAAAGGCACGTGTTAACGTTATGATGAAATACACACCCTGTAACTGGTTCACATATTAATGAAGGTCAGTTTGAATGAACAATGGAGAGCAACATAAAGGTCCAATTCCAAGATCCTGAGAACTCTGGTTAGAGTAGCCTCAGTGCATAATGCATCATCACTGGGTGTGGGAAACCCCCAAATTGCCAGGGAGGGCAAATTCTGTGGAATTTGAACCATGGTGTGAAAGGCCCAGGAGGTCCTGCTTTCCTGGGAATTTCACCTGGTCCAGGTAGGGTCACTGCTCACCTGTGGTGTGAAAGGGTAACTAGGACTTTGAATCTTTATTGCATTCTCTCTATTCTCTCCATTTAGCGGGGAGATCAAATATGTACATTCTTTTCCAGTTGCAGCTTTGCCAGGCCCCTTGGCAATCATTATTTTCTGCTTTTAGTTTAGTATCTGTTTTATCAGTTCTGGTATTCTTGAATATATTCAGTGATTAATTCAAATTACTCTTGTGCAAAGTAATTTCTCAATCATACACGATCTGTCTCTGAGGAGACAGTTTCTCCTGTGAATGAATGTGGCTAAAGTCTCAAGTTGATACTGTTACCATGATCTTGGCAATTTCTGGCCAAACCTTGATGATGACTATGGACAGACAAATAAATTAATTTTATTAAGTATGAACACAGTCCTGTTTTTGTTGGTTTCCTTCCACAAGCATTGGTGTCTTATGTTGAATTATTCTGCAGGGAATGGAACAAGGATAAATGATTTTTTCCTTGTATGTCACACTAATGTGTACATGGATGTGAGGGGTTGGAGGGTTATGGGCGGAGAGCAGGAGGGGGAAGCTAGTGGAGTTGTTCAAGTGAACCGGCGTGGACTTGAAGGGCCGACATGACCTGTTTCCATGCCATAAACAGTTATATGGTTATAATGTATATAGAAGCTACATAAGAAAAAAAGTAATACTTAGCAAATCATAAATAACGTTTTAGATGTGTTGGAATTTCCATTGCAGCTTGTAGAGAACAATCAATCCAACTTTCGGCCAGGTTTGGAAGGTGGTAGTTCTGACGAGTCCATTGGACCAATTCACGAACAAGACGATGTTGAATTTGAATTCAGAAGATCAGTGGAGGGTCGGGTCATAAATTCCCCAATTGTAGGTAAGCACATTATTGAATATTCTTTGGAAAACGCCAAACCCACGTTCTTCAAAATTAATTTTTACAATGTAGCTGCATGCAACACAAAAGAGCGACACTTACAATTGTGGTCAGGTAAAGCTCTGCTTTAAAAAGGGTTCAAACCAGACTTTTATATCGTTCCAAGTTCTTGCCGTTTGCCTCAATTACTGATGTCACGTTCTGCATGACAAAGGCGGGTTTTCCCGCACGTGGATACACCCTTGCACGACAATACCTGCTTCCCCGCACGCTACCCCAGTCTGTTGGCTATACACCGGGGCCAGTGCTCTTTAGGCTGTTTTAGATGTTCATCTGCCGGTTCGCTTGCTGGGACCACTTCCACTGCGCGGTCTGCTGGCTTTACATTGCACTCGCTGCCCAGAGCGCAGGCTTGCTGCGGTGATGGGCTGCCACATGACCCCCAGAACCGGAGGAATTGTCCATGGTGCCTGGAGGCCTGGATAGCTGGAACAAAAAACTCTCGATACATGCCCTCTAAAGAAACAGTGAGCACAAATGAGATGCATTCAAAGCCAGACTGCAAAACAGTACATAGTAAAAACACAAGACAACATTCTCCCAAACCATAATGCTACCTACACATCACGAGATTACACAAAAATGTAGACAACATAAGACTACGCCATTCCTACATCAGGCAAAACAAAAGAAAAAAATTTACACGAGACTGAAACACACGTACACAGTGAATAAAAGTTTTTTGTTCCAGCTATCACCTCTTGCAAACTTGCATGAATCTCATTACTTCAATGGGCAAATTTAAACACCTAAACAAACAGACTGTTGTGCTTCCTTGACAGATTGATGCTGTTATGACAGTAAGAGTTGTGCAGTTTGCTTTTTTTTTTGCTTAACATCTCAGTGGAACTATTGCTATGGATTATGTATCTATATTCCCAGCTCTCTCTCTTTTAGCATACTACTCAATGCTCTACTGTTCACAGTGTATCTGACCTCTATTGTCCTTCCAAAATGCAACACTTACGTCTGCATTAAATTCCATCTTCTGCCATTTTTGTAGTTGAATTTTGTAGATGGTCCAGATCCCCTGAAAGCTTTGAAAACCTGTCTTGCTGTCTACTTCATCTCCAATCTTTGTGTCATCTGCAAAAATACTGATCCAATTTACCACATTATCATCCAGATC